>NC_080187.1:180680075-180692575 GCF_030028045.1 Hippopotamus amphibius kiboko
TATTACCTAGTGTAATGTTTACCTTTGGAACTTAGCTGTGGTAGAATAGGTAAAGAGCTTTGGAATATGCTTTATGCATATAATCTTCCCTCTTTGAAAGTAGAAGATAATACCTACTAAAATATCATTCAGTAGTGCATGTTGGATTTTTATTTTTTTATTTTTTGTCAGGGACTTCTCCTTTGATTTTTCTTTGAATCTGCAGTTATCCGTGACTGGTGGCCCAGGTACCTTGTGAAGGTTTCATTTGAATGAATTAAGTACTTCGCCTAAAAATTCAATATCATTTCAATAGATGTAGCCTCTAAAGTAACCTGCAGTGATGCTTCATGAGCAAATCACATGATGTCAGAATGGTATGGTTTCGATTTAATCAAGAAAGAGATTAAAGTGGATGTGTGTTATTTTCAACTTCGCCGCGGCACCGCCATTTGTCAAAGTCAACCTTCTGATTGCTTTGGACCTACTGCTATCCAGGTCTTGTCAAAATAGTAGTCAGCATCGTCGGAAGCAGGTAGACCAGCCTATATAGAGCAGTAGCCCACACAGTAAAACAGAATTCATTGACTTGTGAATTATGAAGTTAATAGGTTGATCATAAATTTTGTAGCCGTTAATTTATCTTTATAACACTGGCACATCTTCGGTACATTCTTCTTTTTATTTTGTACCATTTTACACCATAGAGTTAAATAGTACGGAGTATAATTTTGATGTATACTGTATATCAGAATTCCTACAATTCCAATGCTAGGATTAAATGTCTTGCATGAATACACTGGAGAAGGACATGAGCATATTTAGAAACATATCAAGGAAAGGGTATTTGAAGAATGTGGCTTCTTGGAAAGGAGGCAAATGTAAATATTGTATGCTTGAATTACACTATGATTATGTATAATCAAATAACTGTATTTCGAGGCTTTTTCTTTTATAATTGGTTGGGTTAATGGCTGTTTTACTGTGAGTTGTTACAGAGTCAGATTTTTTTTTTTCCTTTAAGTAAAATCGTGACAGATATTTGATGTTATTTTTAATCATCATACTAGGCTATTGTGAAGCCACCTTTTTAACTCCATACTTGCCAGTAGGCTGACTGCCAGTCGAAAAAGCCCGTGAAATATTCTTCTGGACAGAAAATGATTTTTAAAATCTTTTTATGATTAATGACCAACCATTATTAGAGGTTTATCATTTTCAAAAGTAACAGAAAACGCTAAAATTATTGCCAGATTGTAGAATTCATTCAGTTTGCTGATGATGCCAGGTTATCTTCCTTTCTTTTCTTTGTCTTTCTCATCCCTCCTCCTTCCTTTCTTCCTTTTCTTCCCCCCTTAAAGTAAAGAGCTTTAAGATACTGTGGCTTATATTCTGACACTTTCTTCGCCTTCACAACAGCGACCTGGCTGGCCTTTGGCAATGAAATTCAATGCACATGGCTCCGCAGTCAAATCATCAAATTTCCCTGTGTGTATATTAGAGTTTTGTAATGTGTTTCCATTATGAAACAATGCGGGGATAATTGTCTTTGGTAGCAATTAGCTAACAGGTTTGTTCAGTGCTATTGGCAGAGGCATCCATCATCCCCCTCCCTGACCACACTTTTTGTCTGGTGTGGACTATGGAGATCAATAGAATTCTACATAGGGGAAATCGCCTCAGTTTTAATGAGCTGCAAGTCTCAGTCAGTCTTGGTTTGTATTTTTAATTTTTTCCTCTTAAAATTAGAATGGGGGCAAAAAATCCTGTTCCTTTGGGAGTGGAGAGTACTGTGTGTGTACTATTACTTCCACTGGATCAATGCTCAGTTTTAAATTGTTTTTTCCTTCTGTAGAAAAGGTATAGTTCATAGCATGGGACACATACGTTGGGTGATTTCTGTTACATATTTTAAAAATATCTACTCTTAAGAAGTACTGTTGGGTTCTTCGTGGGGTCATTTTTAGAGTATGACATGTATATTCTGCCCAGCATCTCAGTAGTTAAAAAGGAAACCGAGGGGCACTTTGATAACAGTCTTGTACTGATTTTGTTGCTGCCCCTGGTTAAGTCATGTGTTACAGTCGTTTAGAATACTTTGATGTTGTACTGTTGCTTACCCTCCCAACAAAACTCACATATTGATAGGACAGGTTGTTATGGAGACTGAGTTCCAGAAAGGATAAGTGACTTGGCCATGGTCCTATAGTTATTACTACATCAGAGTGACCCCAGAGCCCGGATTCCAAAGTCATATTGTTCAAATATATTGAATTGAGTCATTTTTCTTTCTTCCAACTTAGGCAGCCTAGGGAAGTTTACTTACACTGTGCCGTTTTCTTTTCCTCCTGAAATCCTGATGGACTCTAAAGTTGGGTTGTTCTGAGGCAGAGTAGTGGTAAGCATTTCTGTGGTTTTCTGTGGCCTCCGAATAGCCCAGCTGAGGCAAAGGAGGCCAATTTACAGGTGAGGAAACTGAGACCCTTCAGCCGTTGCAAATGGAATCGGCAGTGAAGGGCATGGCAGTCCGTGTGGTGCTGGTACCCGAATCCAAGACTTCCTGCTTCTCATCAACATCTCCTTTTACTGCATTACTGTGAATGAAGTAGCAGTTAGAATAATTGTTGGGGAAATACTGTCAGAATAGGGTTTCGGGTTTTCCTGTCATGGTACAGACCTGAGCAAAAGCAGGAGATGAAGAGCTCTTTACTTTCACGCCATCATTTCGAGGGACTGAGCTCTGCCCCATTCAGCAGTCTTTCTTGCTAGCGTGGGATATTACCAACAGCATTTTAATGAATAATGAATAGCAGGTAGACTACATTTGGGGCTGTTTTCTTAAAAGTGAAAGCCCTTATATTTTGAACAAATCCTTTAAATGTCAAAATACATGTTTTTCCTGTTTTGTATCGTGTTTTTAATTGCACCAACAGAGAGTATAATTGGAAAGTAATGACCAGTTATAGACTGAGTTGCTAAAGGAAGCCTGAATTTTAATTCCATGTTTTATAATCTACTCCTGGCATCTTACCTTCCCATCTTAACTTGCTGAAGAAGGCTAGAGATTGTATCTTTTTTTTTTTTTTTCCTTTTTAACTGTTCACTTCTCCCCAATTTTAGTGGCTGTCCTGCTCTCTGTTAAGTCTCAAGTAGCAAATGTGTACATGAGTGAATGAACTCTGTTTATGGAGATTTTCCTAAGTGGAGTAGATATGAAAATTGAAATATCCTAAAACAGGAGAAGATTATCTAAATGTTCACAGTTCTTCTACGAAAATCTTCCATGTAAGAGCTCTTTTTAATAAGGAGGCTGGCATTATAATGAAATTATGAGCATATTGACTGTGCTTGAGTCTGAATATAAGGCAAATTAAAGTTTCTGAAGAACCTTTGGGAAAATACCTCCATTCACATTAAAAACTGATGGTTTTGTTTACTTCCTGAAGATTTTATAGAGCTTTTCTTAGCTTTCTTCCATATAGCAGTATATTCTCCCGATAGCAGTATAGTCTCCCTGCTTTCGGATATCCTGCCTTGAAGAGTAATATCCTTTTAAAATAAATAATACAGTTGAATGAAATTTGCAGTGAGGATGAATGTTTTTTAGAAATTCCAATTTACTCTCTTGCTTTTCTTAAGGGGATGTGCTCTTCTACCTAATGTGTGTGTAATTACCCCTCCCCCAACTGAAGTTGTTTTCCCCAGTGGAATTACTGATTTTTGTTGTTGCTCTTTGAATGACCTTAACTTCAGTTAAAAAACAAAACAAAAACTGGTTTAGAGCTTTGGGCAGTATGTTCATCTTTAAAATTCTAAGTTTAATAGAAGACTGTAAAAAAGCATTCAGTACATATTTGGATCTAGTTAGAATCTGGGTGGTCCTTTACTAACAATACTGGAATATTGGTTCCTTTGGAATTCACGTTCTTCATTTTTCTGCAGTTTGTCAAGAGCTACTTGAGTGCTTCGGGGCACTACCTTCGTTGCTATAGTAGATGGAAAGAGACAGGTATTCACAGCCTTTCCATCAGAGCATTCTCAGCTTAGTGGCGTGTGTGACGCATGCCCATAATAATTATCATCCTGCGTGTGCTTTTATAGGCAGAAACATGCGGGAAGGAGTCAGTGGAAGGATGTGTTCTGGTTTGTAGAATTAGAGAGGCTTTATGGACTGGGGGAGTGTAGCTGCAGGGGAAGATAATTGAAGACAGAGAGCTGTGCGAACCAAATATGAGGTCTGCTTGAGAAGAGTCCAGAGTCACTAGCTGAAGCTTGTATATACAGTCATGCTGGGAATTAAAGTTGGACAGATTCAGTTAGAAACATATAGGAGCTACTGAATTGAAGACCTAGAAGTTTATATTTAAGTTAGCAGGCAATGGGAAACCATTGATGGTTCTAAATAGCAGAGTGCCAGGATCCGAGTTTTTGGTTTTTTGTGGCAGTGCTTTTCAACAAAACAGAGATGAAAGATATCATTTGGACCTAGTGGTAGCTAGCATTCCCAGTGCTTTTCTGTCACTCCCCTTCCACTCTGCCACTCAAGAAAATATACTGGAATACACTTAAGAAGAAGAATATTATTATATAAATATGTAAATCAACTTTCATTTATTAAAAACACATACTTTTGCTTGGTATTAATTATAAATGACTTGCAATACACTTTTTAATTGATCATGACAGAGAGCTGTGTATTGTGACAGCAGTTAAGAACCAAGGTTGAAGATAATGTGGCAACCCTGTGTAGAATGGATTGAAGTGAGGAGGTTCTGGTTATAGTGAGGGAGAACTAAAAGCTATTACATTATTCTTAGAAAATTTAATACCGGTCTGAACTAAGGTTTGCAATGGAAGTGAAAGAGGAAATAAAGTCTATAGCACAGGGAATTTACTTGATACTGGTGATGAGGAAGTGAAAGGAACCTAGGATGAATCTGAAATTTCAGACTGGAGTTATCTCCTCTATAATAGAAGTAAGAGTTGCTTTGAATTGGGAAAGGAAGAAAATTGAATTCAGTTTGGGCTGCGTAACTGAGGTTCTGGAGCACATCTTGCAGGATGCTTCCGTAAAGCTGGAAATTTGAGATTCCTCCTCAGGAGCATGGTGTGGATTTTTAAGTCATCTATAAATGGAATGCTCTTTCCAAGGCACTTCAAATAGGAGGAGGTACTCCGCATTCCGTTTGTGACCCTCATTTAATTCTTCATTGTCCAAGTTAATTATTTAACCCTCAAATCATTAACGATTGAGTTTTTATTTGCATTGCACCTTGAATTTTTCTGCCCCCTTACTGGTGGCAAAGTGAGTGTAAGGAGTTAATGAACTTTCCAGGAGTAAGCACCTCGTTGAGAGGGAGCGAACACATGGAGCTTCTCTAGCTGAGTGTAGAGGGGAATGTTTCCAGTGCTTTGCAAAACTCTTGTTTATTGATTACATGCTTAGCTAATGGCAGACAGTATTTCCTTACACATTGCGTGTGGGTGGCTTTCGTTCTTTTATATAATTTAAAAACACTTTTTAAAGTCTTAATTAAAAGACTTTTTAAGCTTCTACACCATATGTTTTCCATTTTTTTAAAGCTCTATGCTCTCCTAATATTACATATCTATATAATAATATATTATTATTATATATATATTGAAGCTTGCTGGTCTAGACAATTCCAGGGGTAGTCATTTAAGCTTATTTTGGACCCTCGGATTTTTTTGTTGTTGTTGTTAGATGATTTATATATTTTATACCTCTTTGTTTTTATTGAGGTTACAACCCCACCCCCCAGCACATCTATCCTAAGATTACAGCTCAAAATTTCACAAACTGAACACCCCTATAACCTTCACGCAGATCAAGAAACAGAACATTGGTGGCATCCCAGAGGTCCATCTTTGCTCCCTTCGGGTCCACCTTGGACCTTCAGCTTTTGTTGATAAAAATTGTGTCGATGGGTAGGCATGTTCTTATATCTGTTTATAGACTTGCTTTTTACAACTGATGGAATGAGAAAATGACTTATTTTCACTAGTTTGAAAAAGAAGTATAAATGCACATTCATTGCATGATAAATATTAATGACAATGATTATACTGAAAACTTTTGTCACTCAAGAAGCTCAGAATTGGAAATTAGATTTCAACTATGCTTTATATACAGTATAGTCAGCAGCATTTAATGAACTCTCTCTTCATTAAATCCACGATCGTAGGTGTAAGCAGAGGATGGTTACTTGAAGTTAGAAAACAATCTACCTTGGCTATTAATGCTGATATCTTACTGAACTTCTTATAAATCCTTCTAACTATAGAAAACTTTTACAGATTAATGTTCCTCCCCTTCTGTTTTCCTCTACAACTTGTGAGGAAAATTTTCAGATAGAAGAGCAAACTGAGCAGTGAGCAGGTTGTTGGGGATGGAGGGGGAAGGACCAGTAGGATTTCAGGATTGATTCACGGCTGAGAGATAAGAGTAATCAAGGACTGATGACAGGTTGTTCCTTGGTTTTGACAGAAATAATCCCCACCACCTCTCACTGGACCTTCTGTCGCAAGAAGGATCCAGAAGTAAAAATTGGTTCATATATGTATGGATGCTTCTATATGCTCCATTTTCTGCAACAGTCCTGATTTCTTGTAATTTTTTTTCTGTTTAAGGAAAATCGTTTTAAAATTTTACAGTAAAGTGGAATTGTCCTAGAATTTGAAAGAATACTTTTATTTGCATAGAGTAGTACATAATAAAAACTCTTTGTTGGTCAATATTTCTTATTTTTTAGTTTGATGTGGGATATTGGTTATTGACATTTTTGGTCATTCCAGAATATTTATTGCATAACTATGTTGATTTGTTTTTCTCCTTTGGAAACACAGTGACTTACTAGAAACACTTTTTGTTTCTCTTAAGAGGAGTGGTTAATTTGGATTCCAAAGTATATTTTATAGTTGCCCCTTTTAATTAAAGAGATACTTCCTCATTTATATTTCTTCTAATTAGGTAAATTGGGGGAAGGGAGGGGAAGAAAACAGAAGTTTTGCCTGAGCCTATCAAGACACCATGTCATTTTCTGATAATTCTATAATTATGAAGTAGAATGTGGAAATTATGGAGTGGAGAATCACTCCATAATGTTTTTCCTCCCAAATGATGAAATGCATTAGATTGAGAATTATCGTGGCTTACATTTTCAGGAGGGTCAACAGCTCAGTTGAATTGCCACTGAGCGCAGTTAGCCTCCTTGCAGTTGCTCCCGTCTGCCGTCTACTGGTCATTGTGCAACCCTATCCGTACTAACACCCCTTCACCCCACACGCACACACCCCTGTGGGAGACTGAAAGTTTGTCAGGGGGGCGTTCTCAGTTATTGTGCCTTTTATGCAGATTTGTGTTGAATCCTGTGTCGTTTTCTCCCGTTTAGTTTTAAGACTTGGATACTAGTTTTGCCTCAATATTTAGAGTTCCTTTGAGCCTATTTAATTTATCCTTTCTACCATGAACTTCTGAACCTCAAATTTGCTTTTTCTGCTATAGTCGAAATGCCCCATACTCCCACTTTCCCTGAGTAGCTAATCTCTTGGCTACCATTGTATTTCTGCCACCCCATCTACTGGCTTAGATCTCTTTTCAGTTTTGATCCTTTTTCATGTCTTTATTTGGTTGTTACCTGCTTAGGGCAATTCAGGTAAGCAATAATAATAATATCTGATACTCACATAGTACATACTATATATGCCAGGTACTATCTAAGAGCTTTACTTAATATTGGGGTATTTAATCCTCAGAATAACTTTATGAGACAAGCAGTAGTAGTATTCCCATTTCCAGATGAGGAAACCAAGCCTCAGAGATCTTGAGTGTCTTGCCCCAGGTCAAACAGTAAATAGTGACAATATGATTCTAGAGCCCAAGCTCTTAATGATTACGCTAAACTGCCTCCCTAGGAAAAAAGTATTTCGTCACACAACTCTGTGTTATAAAACTTGTATAGCTAAATACTTTTCATAAGTTGGAAAACTTGGAAGTCAACACTGAAGTTCACAAATGTTATTTTCTGGACATAAACTCATCAAATTTCCCAGTTTACCCCCAGAAGAGGTCTTATTTTTCTGTAAATTTCAGACTTTTAAGTGCCTGTGTAAATTCATTTTCTTATGTCATATAGTGCTATATGTCTTTATAAAAAGGAGTCTTAACATATAAGTACTTAACCTTCAGTTCTTAATGATGAGCTTTTAAATTGTTATTGTGCTGACATAATTAGGTGTAACACCTAAAATGCTTTGTGTGTATAGCTATAAAAAGAAAGTAATGTGATCTAGGACTGACAGTAAAGCTGTATCTAGGAAAAAATCCTATGGAAGGTTGAAATTGAATGTGGTAACTGCAATTATCTAAAAGGAAGTCTATTACCTTATGATAAAACTGTCAAAATAATGATTGGGTACTCCCACAAATTGTGCAGAGAATCAATAAAACCAATATTACGTCACAGTTTGAGAATTTAGGAATTCCACTTTCTCCTAATTCATGAGAGAATGCTAATATATTTAAGAATGAGATAATTGTATGGTGTTTGTTTGTTTGTTTCCCTGCTTCATTTTGTAAGCAGCTCTTATTAGAGTAGATATTTTTGCTTGAGTAGCTTGATGAGTGATGTTCTTGGACAGTATGAATAGTATTTATTTATGAACCAGATAAAAATGTACAGACAATATGAGCTACTTCCTTTTGCCTTGCAAGGACATAAAATGGAACACTTTGAGTAGAACTCCTTTGTTGATGGCAAATAACTCCTGCTTCATTCAGGGCCCATGCCCTGACCTTTGGAATCATAGTCAATCTGTGATGTCATTGTATATGAGCTAACCTTTGTATTTTAATGGGGATTACCAAATTATTCTTGCTAAAACTAAGTTGTGTAGGTCAGTAAATGATTTATCTTCTTCACTAAGCCACCTAACCTCCAACTTTTCATTTTTGTCTTCCAGCCTAAGACATTTTATACAAGTAATACAGGCATGAGTTTTGGTGGACTGTTTTCCTTGTCTTGGTTCATTCCCTGGTCTCACATTCATAAATATTTGTTGACTTAAATTACATATTTTTTTGATAATTTACCTACCATTTACTTGTCGAGTAAGTAACACAAGAGCATGGGGCACATCAGCTCTAGGATTGGGAAGAAATTTTTTTTTTTTAAGGAACTTTTTTTTTTTTTAATTTATTTATTTAATTTTATTGGCTATGTTCAGTCTTTTTGCCTGTGCGCAGGCTTTCTTTAGTTGCGGTGAGTGGGGGCTACTCTTCGTTGTGGTACGCAGGCTCCTCATTGCCGTGGCTTCTCTTGTTGCGGAGCACGGGCTCTAGGCACATGGGCTTCAGTAGTTGCAGCACATGGGCTCAATAGTTGTGGCTCACGGGCTCTAAAGCGCAGGCTCAGTAGTTGTGGTGCACGGGCTTAGTTGCTCCGCGGCATGTGGGATCTTCCTGGGGCAGGGATCAAACGCGTGTCCCCTGCATTGGCAGGCAGATTATCAACCACTGTGTCACCTAGGAAGCCGGAGAAGAAATTTAAGGATTTTGCAGATAATGCATAAAGCATTGGAACAGAACTTTATTCTTTAAAAAAGTTTTGATATGTTTTATTTGACCTATACAACAAATATTTGACATAGATAAGGCACATGTTATTTTACAGTTTTATAAATAATAAACAACGCTCAGGATAAATGACCAGCCTAGTCATGCAGTTAGAGAGGGCAAGAGCTGAGACTTGAACTCAGATCAGCCAGACCTACGTGCTCCTCTGCTCACCCTCATTGTGTGTCTAAATGCCCAAAGGAATAAACAAAAGCAGTGAGCAAGGGAAGGCACCTAGGTCTTTTGATTTCAGAGTCATCTTCTTTCCGTTATTTAAAGAATGTGAATTAATAGCATTGTTTAGACTATTACCCCAAGTGCTTAGCTTCTTTTAATATCAGGGAAGTTTATCTCCTTTTTACCTAATTCTTATCTGTTACAATTTGTGTATATTTCTACTTGTTGAGTTGGAATCCCAGGTTGATCCTATACTATTGATAACAACATCTACCTTTCAAGATTTTACAGCTTAAGGATGGTTTTGTAAAGTACATAGCATGCTGCTTGGCACGTAGTACCACTCAAATGGTAGTGACTATTGCAGTAGTTGTCAGTGATTTTCCAATGATTACTTGAAACATATGGAGGCATTCATTTACCCTTCATCTTCTTTAAGTTCTCTTGAAATTCCGATTCTCTGGTAATTTTGGAGATACTGAAACCTCTTGAAATACTTTCTGTGATGTTCTTTATGGGGAGAAATTCAGTGCTGCCTAGAGTGGGAAGATGAACTCCCATTTCTTGAATTCTGTTACTAATTTATTTTATCTTGTAATAACAAAACAGCATATGTTTGGTTTACCTATGTACTCTGGAAATGTAAATTTTTTTTTTCTGCCATAATCACTCATCATTATACCTCACACTTCAGGAATTCTTTTCAGCCAGTACTCTTTCAAAAGCAACAGGAGTTGGGATTTTGGTGATAATGGGAGGGTTATATTTCTCATGAGGTCATTTCTGGGGGCAGAAAGTCCACTAGAAAGCTTTTACTCTTTTAAGTAAAAATTTTATTGGGATTCTTTTAGATTTACAGAAAAGCTGCAAAGGTAGTACAGAGCGTTCTCCCTATACCTGTCACTCAGTTTTAGTTACCCTTAACGATGTAATTTTACATTACTCTTTTACATTTGTCAACACGAAGACAAATAATTGTCAAGTAATTGGTACATTACTGTTAATCAAACTCTAGACTTCATTTGAATTTTACCACTTTTTAAAAATTAATAGCTTTTTTTTCTGATTTACAATCCTATGTAGGGCCCCACATTGCTTTTAGTTATCATGTTCCTAAATCTCCTTTGGTGTGTGACGGTTATTTAGCCTTTCCTTGTTTTCAGTGACCATGATGGGTTTGAGGAACGTGGATCAGGTATTCTCTGTCTCTCCATTTGAGTTTATCTGATATTTTTTGCTGATAGGACTGGTTGTAGGTTTTATCATAATATTGTATCAAGGGGTACATGATACCAACGTAACTTATCACTAGTTATGTTAACCGTAGTCTCTTGGTTAAAGTAATAGTCGCCAGATTTCTCCACTGTGAAGTTGCTGTTTCCCCGCTTCCTTACTCTACTCTTTAGAAGTAAGTCACTAAATCTAGCCCACACTCAAATTGAGGCAGGAGATTAAACTCCACCTCGTGGAGGGAGGAGTATCTAGATGGATTCGGAATTCTTCTGTAAAGACGTTTTCTCTCTTCTCTCTATATATTTGTTTAATCATACCTATCTATATTTATAGATAAATATCTATATACATGTGTATATTTTTTGTTGAGTTATAGTCTCACTAGACACCTTTTATTTAGATTCAAGTGTTATTTGTGCCACACATTCTAATCTTTTCTTATAATTCCATATCCCCCCCTTCTCCTCTCTGTGTTACCCATAAACTCAGCAGACACATTTCCTTGTCTGTCATTCATCTCAATTATAAAATTACTTAGTATCAGTCCCAAGTAAAGCCCTCTGCAGATGGACTTATAAATTTTCTTTGGTTACATACTCTTCTTCACAGAAAGAGGCCTGTCATTGCTATAATAAGTATCAAAAATAAATTTCCTTAGTCCGATCTACGTTTTCACAAATCTGTTTTATTTATGAACAAACACCTTTTGTTTTGTTTTTGCAAATCAACTGGTTTTGATTATTAAGGGCAATACTTTTTGAAGTGAAGAAATCAAAATAAAGGTTAATTCTTTTTTGAAACCTGAACCTAATTTTAGTTCTCTTCCATCCTTCAGTCACCACTCTTCCATAAATTATCAAAAATGCTGGTCAGTCAGAGAATACCTTTGTTTAGAAGGTATTGGGTGGGCAGAGTGTCCTATGGCCTATTTCACTTATTTTAAAAAATATTTTTTGTTTCAATCTTGATTTTCTGCATTTCCATTGTAGCCGTTCCTGTTGAGTTTTCAGACTATTGATGAACATTTGGTAAAGAAAAGTATGGCCTGTTTAAGAAAATTCCTTTAAGTGATAAGTTGCATGTTTAGTTGCTTCCAGTTAAATTTTCAGCAGCAGGGAAGAGATCTTTGTATCTCTGGAGATGAAGGAAGTAGGCTGTACCATTCACAAAACCATTCGTCTGTTGTATGTTCTTTGAGTCAGCACTGGCATCAGTGATATTCATTGTCTGAGGCTGCTGGCCTGACTTTCTGATTGGAAGGTCGAAAACTGTATCTTTAGCAGAAGTATGAAAGGCAAAAGGACTGGAGGAGATGAGGTCAACAAAAGAATGACAATGGGGCAGATTTTGTTTTTAAAATTCTCTTTTTTATCAGGTATTCTGACATACTGTCTCTCTATCTCTCTCCCTCTCCCTCTCTCTCTCTCTCATACACACACACACACACACACACACACACGCACGCACGCAGAATATG
>NC_080187.1:180697575-180892575 GCF_030028045.1 Hippopotamus amphibius kiboko
AGATATAAATGAGCAGGCTACCAGAGGGAATTGCTAGAAAGGCTTCTTGAAATCAACTTGCAAAGCAGAGACTTACCCCTGTCTCTGACCACTGCAAACTCGGTCCTACCAGTTGTAGTGTCACCTTTAAGAACATCTATTTTTTCTTTCTTTTATGTAACATAAGACACCTGTGATCTTGCCAGATTTTCTAGCTACCCCAGCAAATTTTGGTAGGTCTTTGCTGACATTAACTTTCTCCTCTGACCTTAAGCTGGAGTCTGCTCTTTACCTGTGACTCAACTCTCAATGTCAGCTGACACGCCAGGGCCTAGTCAGCTTAGGCAGGAGAGCTCAGCTTCACTATGTGGCCATGTATTTGCGCAATCTGGAGCACTGTGTCCTGAAACTTTAATTGCTAATATTTGAATTGGAGGGACATCTAGGAGGGAGGAAGACTTGAGGTCAATGCTTATAAATGCGATGCATTGATCTGGAACATTTCAGATGACCTTCGAGTATCATGGGGAATAGTGCTGGAGAATAGCCAGGTAGTTATGAGCCCAACTGGCTAGTAAGTTCTTATCATGGCTCCACCACTAACTAGGAGTGGGACTTTGGGCAAAGTATTTAAATTCCCCATGCCTCAGTTTCTTCATATCTAAGATGAGGTTAGCCGCCTTGTGAGTACATACTGAAAGTTCAGTGAATTAATGCATGTGTGTGAAGGATTTAGCGTGGTGCCTGGTACATGGTAAACACTCAGTAAATGCTGGCTGTTATTTCTTTTCAGAAATGGACACTTGTTAGGGTAGGCTGAGCAACCCCCCCTTCCTGAATGCTCAACTAACTTGGTATAAATATTAAACCAGTGTTTCTGAAATTTTAGAAATTGGGGTACATTTACAGTTTTACCATATCCACATAGTACCACATGCACTAATAATAAATATGCTATATTTATATATTTTTAAATATAATTTATTTAATTATATTTTCAAAAGGAAATTTGTAATTACACCTTAAATGATAAGCTAGGCTTTCTTGCCGTAAATTGAAAGTACCTGTAAAAATAATGTATAACTGGGACTTCCTAGGTGGCGCAGTGGTAAAGAATCCGCCTGCCAATGCAGGGGACACGGGTTCTAGCCCTGTTCTGGGAAGATTCCACATGCCATGGAGCAAGTAAGCCCGTGCACCACAGCTATTGAGCCTGTGCTCTAGAGCCCATGAGCCACAACTATTGAGCCCATGTGCCACAACTATCGAAGCCCACGCACCTAAGGCCCGTGCTCCACTACAAGAGAAGCCACTACAATGAGGAGCCTGTGCACCACAATGAAGAGTAGCCCCCGCTCGCAGCAACTAGAGAAAGTCCGTGTGCAGCAATGAAGACCCAACGCAACCAATAAATAAATAAATAAATAAATGTATTTATTTATTTAAAAATTTATTTATTTATTTAAAATAAATAAATAAATAATACATAACTGTTCAAACAATTATTTTGTGTTCTAGTAAAGTCACTTCTCCTCCTATCTTCTCTTTAGGAGACATGACATTAGATGTCAACATTTATCTAAAGACCCCTTGTGTCCTACAGCCTCTTAGTCTACATTTTCTGAGAAGAGTTTTGTAAAAAGCCTACTCATCCGTAATAAGAAAAGCTCAAATTAAGTCAAATCCATTTGACTACATAAAAATTGCTGTAACAGTAGAGAATTTTTAGTAGTTCATTAATAATTCGGTCAGCAATTTATTGAGTAGCTATTTGTGCAGAGCAACTTTGAGGTGATAGTTGAGAAATATTTTTGCTTTTAGGCAGCTTGCCAGGTATCCTGACGCAAGCAATTCCTCAGTTGCCCGTGTGAACCATGCATTCTCAAAGACGGTGATATTGTATAACCGGATATTCAGTATATTTGTGGCATTAAAATTTCATTGGGGGCAGTTAAGAAAAAAATGTCTAAAAGTGTCCTGAGGTGGCCATAATGAAACAAACCAAAAAGCAGTGAAGAAAGATTGATATAGATCAAACATAGGGTCATATTGCAATCTGAAACCTTATAGCTTCAGAACCAGTAATAAACTTCTAAGCATTATTTCTCATCTTCTTGGTGTGACCACAGGATGAGCCTAATCCTCCATGTGAAAGCTCTCAGATATGTAAAGATAACATCTGGAAAGTATGCGATCTTTTTTCTGTACTGTGCTAAACATTACTTTTTCCTTCAGGTTTTTTTTTAAGATGTCATGGTTTCAAGTCTTAGCATCCTGAGCAATCTTCTGTCGACAGGTGACAGTCATATTTAATCAAGTGCCAAATAATCAGTAGACAATGAGTTCACTCCACTCCATAATATGAGGGAGAGGAGAACAAGTGGATTGGAAGAATTAAGGGAAAGCATTACTGGAGGAGGTGAGAATTGAATTGAGCTTTAACGTTTTGGCCAAGGGAAAGGTTCAAAAGAACATTCCAGATTTGGAGGATGGAGTCACGGGTGGAATTAAGTATGTACTTAATTAACCATGTGCTGAATAAATTTGTTGAATTTTTTGTTGTTGTTGAGTAAGAGTGGGTGCTGTATAGTGGCTGTAGAGCTGTAAATTGCCTGAAACAAGAATCTGATCAGTGTGAATATTCATGCTTTGGAGACATCTTCCTCTTGTCCTTACATAATACTTTTTTGATGACTCTAATTCAAGTTATTTCTTACATGATTATGTGGCTAGAGAGCAAAATTATAATTTGTCCCTATAGAGTTCCCTAATGTTAAAAGATATTTCTTATTAAGACTGTCACATGGGATCAGACTGCTTTAGAGATCTCTCCTATGCTGCAGGAGAGCTAGCGAGCTGCCTGGAATTCTTGAGAGGAGTAGTTCCAACTGCAAGAGAAACTAGGCTCCTGTAGGCCAGTGGCAATATTGAAATTGTCCGGAAAAGACATTGGCAGACTAACTCCATGGAGATGTAACTTGGCATCTTCATGACCTTGATATCTGAAAGCCTCAAACCAGCATTTGAAGAAGTGATTAAGTTCTAGCTGGTGGCCTCTGGAGCAGCCATCGAAGAGGTAGAACTCCTGATGTGCTTTGGGAACATCCATCTTCCCCATCCAGCTTTTCAACTGCAGGGATTGTTTTGTTGTTGTTGTTGTTTGTTTCTTGGTTTTTGTTTTTTTCAATGGAGGGAGAACCAGGTCCTAACGCTACCATGCTGTCCGCACGTGAATTTTCCTTACAAATGACTCATCTCATCTTTATCCATGTATCGTCCATCGCTCATTTCGTCTTGTTTTCTGTCCTGACTGCTGTTGTCCAGTGTATAGTCAGCCCCCTGCTGCCTCAGCTATGGTGCTTAAATCCATTTGTAAAGTTGGATTAGAGGCCGCAGCTATATGTGGTCTTGTCTTTGTTTTAGTCCAGGTGTGACCTAGGCAGATGGCAGACGTTGCAGTGGGCAGGACTTCCAGGGACCTTGAGAGTGTAGATGACTCACCTGCTTATTTGCACACTCTTTGAGGAAGCTGGCCACTCATTGGAGCTTACGCTAAGGAAAGGAAGAGTTATAAAAGTGGGTGTGATGTTGGTGATTTGGGCTAAGTCTCTACTTGCTTGATTGCTGCTACTTGAAATGCCCTCACCTGGGGGTAAAATCTCTCTCTCTTCTATGGTTATAGGCAAGACTTAAAATACAACCCCCACGCGGAGTGACAACACGTTAAGCTTAACACACACGTACATGTAAAGGACTTCTACCAGGTTCTTTCCAGAGAACAGGTTTAATTCTGAACTGTGCACTGAACGCGCTGAATCCTACACGGGGGCAGAGCAGGGAGGGGTGTCAAAAGGGAGAATCTGACATTGCCACATTTTGCCAGTTGAATAGATTCATTTCTGCTCTCTCTCCAAGGCTGTGACAGCATGTGCATGGTAAGAGAAGGCTCCTGACTTCATACACACCTCATGGAGTTTTTCTTTTTTTAACCCTCTGGACCGTAGAAAGTAACAAATGATTTTGATGATGTGATTTTGGGATGCAGAAAGCAGGCTGCGCCGTAATCTAACACCAGCCAAGGCAACAGCCTAACAACTGTTAGCAGCCCAGGTCTCAAACAGCATGTTAGTGCTTTGTGTGTGTTATTTTATTTCATCTTCACAACAGCCTTGCAAAATAAGCACCAGTGTTAATGCTTTTTTACCAATGCAGCAACTGAAGGTCACAGACATTAATTAACTTGCTGAGATGACACAGCTAGTAGATGGAAGAGCTTGGGCTCAAACCAAGTTTATCTGATTCTAGACTTAGTGCGTAACCACTCTGCCATGCTGCCTCTCCATTTGAAAGCGTTATACTACATAGCTTTGCAGGCTTACCTTTCCTTTAGAAGGCATGTTTTCCCTCTTTTGAGGAAGACATGAATAAAAATTATGGTCTTGTATGATATCTGAGCCTAGGTCATAAGAAACCATAAGCTTCTACCTGGTTCTCTTGGGATGCTTGCTCTTGGAACCTTCCCATCAATTCAAAGGGAAGTTCAGGCAGACCTTAGAGAGGCCCAAATGAAGAAAAACCAAGTCTGCTCTCCCACAGTTATGGCTGACATCACAGCAAGCACAGATTTGCCAGACCTGTGAATGAGTCATCATGAAAGCAAATCCTCCAGCACCCAGATAATCCACTGCAGTTAACGCCACACAAAGAGAAGCTAGCTCCATTGAGCCCAGCGCAAATTACCAAAAAATGAGCATGTTAAGAAACTGGTGTTTAAAGCCACCCCCCCCACCCATATATATATATGGATCTATATTTGAGAAGCCAGTGGAACTGATTCTGGGTCTATATTTGAGAAGCCAGTGGAACTGATTCTCAAACCCACAGAAACAAGTTGTCTTGTTTTCCAAGCTTGTTGATTAGCACAGTGCTTTGGTTTGTGATGTAGTAGCAGCCTTTGGAGGGGTCAGGGTAACAATTTATTTTCCAGCCAGCAGTGACTATTCTCCCATTCCCTGGCCTAGAGAGACACTACGCAACAGAGAGGACTTCACAGGTGATTTAGGTGGTTCTGCTTTCCAGTCTACCAGCATATTTGCAGCTGCCCCAGCTTCATGGCAGGACTTTTTCTTTATATATTTATATAACTTTAACTGCAAAAAAATGTTAACAAGGAAACAAGCTTTCCCTTGAACTTCTTATTAAAGGATTTCCAAAAACTTCAGCAACATAACAGAATGAGTTTTTGTGGATGGGCTATGTTCCCATGACAAAGACAGAAATGATACACCAAATAAACAACAAAAAAAAGTCTTTTGAAATGCATAATCAAGTTCAAACTGAGAAATTCAATCTTTAGTTGCAAGAAGTAGAGAGAGAATATGTATTCAGAGTGGTGAACACAGGCTCATACTGTGTAGGTCCATAAGAATTGTTAGCTTTAGATAAAGACATAAAAGGCCGGGGTTGGGATTTTTAACTCCCCATAGGGAAAGATGTGCAGCCAGGAGCTGGAATTGAGCTTCCACATGCAGCCCAAATCATGAAAAAAAGGAGCAGGAAACTTCACTTGCCTGGAGAAAATGGCAAGGAAGCTTACTTACTGTATATGGACTTGGGTTGTGGAGTATTAGGAGAAGAGGGAGAAATAGGTCAGCACCATTTGTGGGTATAGGTTCAGATTTGCACTCTTATTTACTGCAGGAAGGCTGAGCTAAGAAATTAACAATAAAACTAGTCTCTGCAAAAGTAAACATGAAACTACTTTGTCATGGTTATTTCCGCAGCACAGGTCAAACAGTTCTTTCTGAAAATAAGCTCACAGTAAAAATTTACAAAGCAAGTGAGGAAACCACAATCATAGGGAAGATAGATAAGTAGGTAGGCAGGTAGACAGATAGATAGATAGGTAGGTAGAGAAATAGTATATGGACTAGAGATGAGAAAATGAAGACTATAAATTTAATCTATAAGATGACATTTATAAGCTATAAAATCAATATATAGTCTTATAGAGAAAGACTAAATAAATGAAAGAATAGAAAATAGTGTGAAAAAATTAAAAAAATAATAATAGTAAAATTTAGAAATGAAATAACTGTTGAGGTTAAAAGCTCATTAGATGAGTGAAGTGTTGGATTAGACAAAAAAATCAAAATTAGAAGAGTTAGAGCAAAAATTAGTGAATTCTAGGATGGATCTAAGGAAAGCAACTTTAGTATAACACAAGAGATGAAGCGAGGAGAAATATGAACACTTAACAGGAGTAGGAGACATACGGGATAAAATAAGACCTTCTAAAAGATGTCTAATGTAAGCATTCCAGAAAGAGAACAGAGACCAAAGCTATAATGGCTCATTTTTTCCAAACTGGTTAACAGCATTTATTCTTAGCCTCATGAAACATGGCTAGTTCCAAGCAGGCTGAATAAAAAGAGCCATACCTCATGCACAAAGATGAAACTATTGAATATCAAAGAAAAATCTGAAAGCAACCAGAAATTAAAGACAAATTACCTATATAAGGATTACCATTAGACTGACAGTAGAGTTCTTATCAGTAATAGATGTCAAGAGACAATGGAATCATATCTTCAAAGGGGTGGATCTTAGCCTGTGATTCTATACCCAGCTATATTATCATTCAAGAATGAGAACTAAGTAAAGATATTTTCAGACAAGGCAGAAGTAAAATAGTTTACTACTCAGTGATGCCAGCTGAAAGAACTAATAAATGAAGTGCTTTAGTAACATCCAATTTTTGGATATTGAATCCAAAAGTGGAATATGGAATTCAAGAGGCAGTGCTGAAAAAGGAAATTGACAAACATGTGAATAAATCTAAATAAATATTGAATGTTTAAAAAGTGTTTTAAAAAATGGAAAGAGACAGTATATGCGAAGATTCTCAAGAGAAACAGAACGAGTAGGATGTGTGTGTGTGTGTGTGTGTGTGTGTGTGTATGGAGAGAGAGAGAGAGAGAGAGAGAGAGATTATAAGAAATTGGTTCACATGATAATAGAGGCTAAGAAGTCCCAAGATCTTTAGTTAGTTATCAAGCTGGAGACACAGGAGAGCCAATGCCAATGGCGTAGTTTCAGTCCAAAGACCTATAGGCTTGAGACCCAGGAGGAGCGAATATTTTAGTTCTAGTCTAAAGGCAAGAAAACACCAATCCCAAATCAGAGGCAGTGAGGCAGAAAGAATTCTCTTCTACTCAGTCTTTTTGTTCTAGTCAAGTCCTTCAACTGATTGGATGAGGCCCACCCACATTAGGGAGGGCAATCTGCCTTACTCAGTCTACCAATTCAAATGTGAATCTCATCCAGAAACACCCTCACAATATCTAGAATAATGTTTGACCAACTGTGTCACCCCGTGGCCTGATCAAGTTGATACATGAAATTAACCCTCACAAAGACTAACTAGGAAATTGTGTTTACAAACCAGATGGTTGGACAAAAATAGTAGTCACAATAACATGGAGGCTGATAAGGAACAGAGGCTTTCTGATTGGAGTGAGTGCGTTCTAAATTACTTATACTCAGAGTTACAAAGGAGGTATGATTAGATTAGATATTGTTCTGTTTAAATTTTTTTTGAGAGGACTACTAAAGTAGTAGATATAAATAAAGCATATTACATTCAAGTGAATAAAGAGAGAAAGGGGGCATAAAGAAAATTTAATCAACTAGGAGGTAGTAAAGGAGAAATGGAGAAGGGAAGGGAATGGTTACCAGAGCATGGAAAATGAAAGGGTAGAGATAAATCCAGATGTCTCAGTTACAAGTGGATTAAACTCACTTTTTAAAAAGCAGAGATTTTCAAATTTGATTTTAGAAAATCTGGCTGAATGCTATTAATAAGAGTCAGACCTAAGACTTTATGATGCAATGAAGTTTAAAGTAAAGAAATGGAACACCAGATATATCAGGCAGATGCTATCTAAAAGAAAAGTGGTGCAGCAGTGTTACCACTAAGTAACATTACATTTGGCACAAAAAGAGACTGAAAATATCATGACTTGATGCCAAAATACATAATTTCTAAGAAGTATATGTAAAACAGTGAGTTTGTACACCTAACGCAGACATTGATAGAATTATGTGGAGAAGCTGACAAATTGACAATAGTAGATTAGTTCATATCTAGTTTGGAAAATATTACTAAAAATATAGATTTGAATAATACCATTAAAAACCTTTACATATTAGACGTACCTGAACCCTGTACCTCTAAAATAGGAAGTTCAGTGTTTTTTCAGACATATGAAACATTTATTAAAATTGGTCCCATATAAAAACACAAAGGAAGTCAAGCAAATACTTCTGAATTAATATATCACATACATTGACCACGATATAATCAAATTGGAAATATAAAAAATGAAATGTTTAAAATAGTTTATGGATCAAAGATTAAATCATAGTGGAAACCACAAAATATTTATGTGGCAATAAAACTTATGGCATGTAGCTAAAGCAGAATTTACAGGAAAAATTATAGCCTTAAAAAGTATGTTAAAAGATTGAAAATTTGTTTCATAAACATAGTAAGTTAGTAAAAGAATAAATGCAGCAAACTTAAAGAAGAAAGCAGGGAACAATGATCACAAAAGAATAAATTAAGTGAAATTTGAAGAAATGGAGCCTTAGAACAAAACCCAAATTTGGTTTATTGAAAATACTAATAAAACAAACCAACCTCTAGCAAGACTGATAAATTTAAAAGTTTATACAAATTAATATTAGGCTATCTAAAGTTAATTTAATTGCTCCTCTAGAAGTTAAATCAGAATGGTGGGACATGGATATTTATTATATTAGGTTTCTGCCTTCTTTATGTTAGAAATATTCCACAATAAAAGGGCATTGTGCCTTATTCCAGGCATTGCCTGTTGCCTGCCTTCTGTGTAGCATGATTTAACAGGTACCAGCTCTCCTATTCTTGTACATCTTGCTTCAAGTGGCTCATGCATTCTTGCTTTGCACATGCTTGGTAAATAGTTGAAATCCCAACAGTTGAAGCAGTGGCGGGGTTAAACTGTGAAATCAACAGAATGGATACCTCTAGCAAAGGTTAGGGAGAACGAAACTCCTGTCTACATATGGTCAAAATAGATGGATGTACACTGGACAGATGTCGTGGCTGGCCTGGGGACAGCTGCTGTGCAAGGCACGGGCTTCCCGGAGGCCTCATATCCCCAGCCATCCCGAGATTGTCCAATTGCTTTTCCTTATCTGGTTGATGTTATCATTGCTCCCTTTGGCATTTCCTCGCTTCAGCGTATGTGTGTAAATGTAGGCTTGCACTCTGGCTTGATCTAAGACATAGACCTGCTCAATCCTGAGTGCAAAGACTTGGACATGGAGGGCAGGCATGTCCTGCATCTGGAGCCTTGGCCTGGAGTTCCTGTGTGTCAGCACCTTCTCTTCTCTGAAAAACGGCAGGTTGCAAGAAAAGAGATTTTGTTGAGTTTTAAATGAACATGGACTCAATATATGGTTTTTACTATTCAGTTTAAAATCACTGACTTCCTGTTGCAAGCTTCCTTTGACTAGTGTTCTATTTAATATATTCAAACTATTTTTTTAAGTTTATTGGCTGTGATTCTTCATTTTGATAAGCGCAGTATTCTAAAATGTGTATTGTGAAGAAAACTATGATGTCATCAGTTTCTTTTTCCTTTAATATTTCCCTTTCTTCCTTCATAAAATAAATGACCTAATTTTTTTTTTTTTTGCCCTAGGGTATTGTCCCTCTTCTCTTCTACAAAGGGCCTTTGTTTTATGATTTTAGCAATGAGTTTGCATATAGTTTGGTATGAGGTCAGTAATTTTCCCTAGGATAGAACTTATGGGTGTGCTGTCTGGTCATTTAGCAATCTTCTTCTCACATGGATATGAGAGTTAGCAGTGTACCAACTTAGCAATGACCAGGTGCACGTAGAGAAGGTGCTTTTATTTCCTTGAGGCACTGATAGCATCATGGGTACCACAAAGGAATATGTCTGCCATTACTTTCTGGTGACTGAATGGCAGACCAGAGAGAGTGCAGTCCCTCAGGGAAGGTGACCGATGCATGAGCGATTGCTTTGGTCCCCTCCTACTGGCCTGGCCTTAGAATTAAGTTGGGAAAACAGAGTGAGTTTACCAGGTACTTTACTGTCTGTTTAACACCGTCGTTGGAATAATCTATTCTATTCTAATAAGACAGTTTGCTGCTTTGTAACCCAATGTTTGTTCCACTTATCCATGGTAATTTCTTTCCTAAACAATTGAGTCTAACTTAAGCTTACATGAAGCAAACACCTAAGCCTGATTTGGTTCTTATTTTTACTTTAACAAAATAAATAACAAAAGAGCTACTGTAGTTGTTTTCTCCAGGGACTCATATAAGAACCCTTAAAGGTAGTCCAGTCAGGTATCACTTTCTACGGATGAAGACACTGAATTTGAGCCTTCATAACTTGCCTGGTTGCAGAGCTGGTTGTAGGGACGGGGCTGGATAGGATTCCTCCTGTGACGATGATCTTTTGAAACTCCAAACATAGCCTCTTCACTTGCAGTGCAAACACATTTACAAATGGCTATTAACTATACAACATTGCTATAAATATGCAGTTATATAACTAAGAATAGGAAATAATTTAAATGATTGCACTTCATTTTTCCCTTGTGCATTCCATACTATGCTTAAGTGAGAAAGATGTAATTTCCTTATTTCTGTCCACAGAATTTACTAACATTTATCATATCTATCAGGGTTCTTATGATATTGAACTTGATAAAGAACATAATGATCTAAAAAAAAAAAAAAGGCCAAAATTTATCTCAGAACCTGAATGATGTAGCTCTGTGGTCTGTGTTTATTCTGTTAACTAAATAATTATCCAGTATGCATTTTAGTTTGTGCTTGTAGGGACCAGACCCTAAGCTATTTTGCTAAATGTTTGGGAATGATTCCACTGGAGGACTTGAAAGAATTGATTCCTAGGCAACACCTGACTTAACTTTCGTCTGGAGACTTGCCTTCCTCCCATGCGGAAGAAGAGGAGTTCTGGCCGCCCTGGCTTCTGTGTGCCTATAGTAAACAGTGAGGCCAGGATCTCTTCCCTCGCTTTTCAAAAGGTGTGAGTTGATACAGCATCTCTCCTAAGATGCCTCTCGTAGCTGCTGCTTTTGCAGTTCCCTGGGATGAGGTCAATTTAATTTGCAGTTGGGTGTGAGGAAACATATTTTGGGACAAAAATTCATATATAAATGTAAGTGTGTATGTATATATATTTTTTCCCCTTATTTAAGATTTGCTCAATTGTCAGTCAGTTTTACCTACTTTCCTTATCTGTGAAATGGACCTAACGTTTTATGGCAGTGGATGAGAATTATTTCAGAAAGGTTTAGAATTCAGAGATTCTTTCTTGACTGAAAGTTATTTTTACAGATGTCATTGAAGTCTTTGAATCTGACCTGCCTTCACTAAGCTTTCCAGGTACATATGCTTGGTTATAGCATACTTACCTACAAAAGGTAAATATTTTCTGATTGTTGTGTTTTTTTTTTCCCCCAAGTGGGCTTTTCCAAAGCTAATTTATCTGCAAAGAGACATATGCTTTAGGTCTGTACTTGTTAATTTACCTTGGAAAAATTAGGTCATCTTCAAATCTGGCAGTGTGGCTTATAAACTTGGCAAAATGGTCTAATGAAAAGCTTCCCTTAGATTTGAAAAAAGGAAAAAAGATGATTAGTATCAGTAATGTTTTCATTTTCATGGTTTGTATATTTATAGGTATATGTCACTTCTCATGTGGTATTAAAAGTATGTTGACTGTCTGCTAACAGTTCATCTCTTTTCTTCTGCAGCCTCCAAGTCTGTTATAAATAGTATGCTACGGGACCCTTCTCAGATTCCAGATGGAGTTCTAGCAAATCAGGTCTATCAGGTATTAATCACAGCTGTCTATTTTCAGTGGCAATGCTGTTATCTGCCTAGCAGAGTAAAGGATTTTAAACCTCATTTAATTACTGTCATCATAAACTATCACTGAGGTCAGGGTGCACCATAAATGGTAATGCAATATTTGCGAGAAGAGCATTTCACTTTTTAATAGCTTGCTTTTATAGTGAATAAAAAGCATGCAATTTTTGTTTTCTGTGATTAAATCCGAATAGTCTTTTGATAGCTTTTTAAATTTTTTTTTTAAGAAAAGTAATTACTGCTTTTAGGATACTGTTTAACTGTGACAGTTTTTGTAGTCGCTCCATCCCAGACCCCTTCTCTTATTTGTCTGCAGTGCATCGTGAATGACTGCTGTTATGGACCACTGGTGGACTGCATCAAACAGTATCCTTTCCCATAAAATTTTAGGTGCACAATTGACGAGCTTAGACTCAGTGGAGGAGATGTGTCTGGCTTTAACCTGACATAAAGTTCTGCTTCACAAGACACATTTCATACTCTTCTATTTTATATTCAATCAACTGGAGGGTCACTGCAGACCGTTCTTTTCTACAGCTGAAGAAAAGAATCAGATCGGCCCCCGGGAAGATGTCAGTTCAGCAGTTGCACATTCATTCACATGCTTATTTCAGACTGCTTGGTTTTCAATGAGTTTAAAGATACAGAGTCATGAGGCAGGTAACACACTGTCTTGGAATGTATCTAACCATTCCAATGAACCTTTTTTCAAATATAATAAATTTCTATTTGAAATGAACCAAATTTAGTTGAGAATAAATTTTGAGCCTGGAGTTAAAGGATGAAGTGATTAAAATGCCACCAGAGACCATCACATTTTAAAGGCCAGTAGATTCTTATTGCTTAAATGTTGATTACAATGTGAGCTGTCGCTGGGGTCCCTAATAAACATTTTTAGAGAAAACCAAGCTAATTTTCCCCTCTGGACTGAATTTAAGGCTGTGAGAACAGATGTCCAGTCATTCTTCATTAAAGGCGTTGAGATTACTAAAGAGTGAATGCTTGCTTCTTCCATCAGGATTTGAGATGACAGTAACTACTTGGTGAAGTAGGACATGATTAATCAATACATTTAGTAGTCTTGTGGCAACACTGAGAATATTGATAATCCTTGGCTAAAAAATTCTGTTTAAAAAGTAAATAATTAGTAATTTTTAATAGAAATTATATCTATCTGAGGCCATGAGTCTCATATTTCTTAATAATATAACATGCCCTTCCTGGGTTTTGTTAGCATGGGTGGCATTGTGACCAGTTGTGACTCAGTGATTACAGTCAGGAGGTTTTTTGTTAGAAGCCCTTGCTAGTCAAGTGTGCGTGTGTGTGTTTGTGTGTGTGTGTGTGTGTGTATGTGTGTGTATTTATAGTCCACCTTGTTTCATAAAGGCTTAGAGTCAGTGAAATTTTTATTAAAAAAAAGATTCCTTTTCTTTTTTTCATAAAGTTAACCTTTGAAAAATACTCTTTTAACAGAGCCCTCTAGTAAGAATATTCAGTATCTATATTGTAGCCCTTTGTATGTTTATGCTGTTTCTGTCTAACTTAAATTAATAAAATCACAGCATCATCATAAGCTCACCAGACCAAAGTGAAACTATACTTCTATTTTCAGTGTAAAATTAATGGTAGCATTAGAAATTGTTGGAATGCCAACCTCACGGTGCCACAGTGATAAAGTTTAGCACATTCATATAGCAACTAACACCATCTCAGAGTATCTGGGGCAGAATTTCATGTTAATTTTACAGCACATAAAATAGTTAAAAATCAATTTAAAGTTAAGGTTTTAAAAGCATAATGTCTTTTGAAGGATTGCATATTGATTTTAAATATAACTATCTAATTATATATGCATGGACTAAAGTATGAAGTCAACTGCTTTGTAAATGCCAGGAGGCTGTTTTTCAGTAATAGTTGAGATGCTTACGGGAAACTAGATTGCTGTATTGCTGGCGAAGAAAATGGCTTGTGAGGTTATTTACAAGTTTTGCCCCATGGTCACTGCCATACATCAATAATAGGTATTATTATAGAGAAAGTCTAAGTGTTTCTGCTTATGAAGCATTATAAATTCTGTTTGGAGTATTTTCCTTACATTTTTGCCATCATTCACTTTCCTTTTTTGGCTGTGTTATTGCCAGTAGAATTTAATATAGTACATGATTTCAATTGATAAAGATAATGATGTATGTCTATAAATTCTATTCACTGACTAGATTATAATTTCACAGTTCCATTATGCCTATTGCCAGTAAAATTACTGTTTTTATAAGCTGTATTTTCTTGACCTTGTATTTTGTATAAGTTTATATCAAACAAAGCATAATCAAGAAGTATATCTTTCCAAAGTTTCAAATTAGTGATTGCTTTTACCATGCAAAATAAAACAGGCTGGGAAGTTTGTAGAGAATGGATTTTACCTTTTCATTGAGGTAGTAGCCATTTAATATAATGTAAATATACTTGCATAGATGTTTCTGAGGCTGATCAACAGGAATTATTGTATTTCACACCGAATAAAAATTATTGAATTTCCATGTGAGTGAAAATGCTCTTTGTATGTTCTGACAATTTGGTAATGTTTACATTGCTTACTTGGTAAATTACATCATTTTATTAGAAAGAAAGCACACATTTAGTAAATAGAATAGGTGAAAAACCTTTTTACTCCGTTATGAAAATATTACGTGTAGACATCTGTGTAAGCAGAATACAGTAAATTGGTCATTTATTAATAAAATGCCAAAAAAAGCACAGTAGCAAAGAATATATAAATTGTCATTGTGCTTCCTTTTTCTTTTGGTGTCTGCTGTAATTTTCCCCACATAGCGATGCCCATTCACCTTTCCTGCCACAGGTTATATTCACAGACACAAAAGGTGTGAGAAACTAGCCACCTCAACTTCGCAAAGTGTGACTTCAGGACACAGCTATTAGACAAAGACCTAAACAGAGGAGCAAGGGAAGATAATGATCCAGGAAGCTTGAAGTGCTGTGGGTTTCATTTCTGTACCATCAGTAACCTCAGTTTCATGATTCAACATTTTAGATGTAAATAATTTACAACAATAAAAGTGAGAGCACATTTATGTGGAATAGAAGTAAATAATTCAGTTTAAAATGTGGGATGCCCCTAGTAATGAGAAACCATTGAGAGATACTCATCAGTTGTTTTCAATGGACTCTGCAAATGTGTGGAATTTTGTGATTTAAAAATTCATTTATTTTGTTTTCAGTGAGAAATAAGTGCAGTCCTGTGCATGGGGAGAAGGGGACAACAGAAAGAAAAAGACAGTGACAATGTCTTGAGGCTTGTTTTGACCGTGGATATGAGTGGTCTCACCTCTTGAATTTTAAGATTTAAGTGATATTCACCTGTGTGTGTTGGTAAAGAGCAGACTAATTATCTAAGAATTTTTAATTTTACAAATAATATATAAACTCCATTTGATTTAAATTGGACTCTCATAGTGCATGATCAGAATTAAAGAGTCCTGGTAAGCCAGGGAGTGACAGGACCCGGTTAACGTCAGTGAGATGGAGAATTAGAGAACTGCAGGCACACCTCACTTTATTGTGCTTCACTTACTGTGCTTCGCAGGTATTTTGCTTTTTATAAACTGAAGGTTTGTGGCAATCCTGCATCAGGTAAGTGTGTTGGCGCCGTTTTTTCCAATAGCGTTTGCTCACTTCATGTCTTGGTGTCACCTTTTGGTAATTCTTACAGCATTTTAAACTTTTTCATTTTTCTGCTTGTTATCATCGTCTGTGGTGTTATAATTGCAGAAATATTAGGACTCGCTGGAGGCTCAGATGATGGTTTAGCGTGTTTTTAGCGATAAAGTAGTTTTTAATTAAGGTATGTGCATTGTTTTTTTAGACATAATGCCATTGAACATTTAATAGATTATATTATAGCATAAACATAACTTTTATATGCACAGGAAAACCAAAACATTCATGTAACTTGCTTTTTTGCGATATTTGTTTTATTCTGGAACGGAACCCGCAATATCTCCCAGGTCTGCCTATGTTACCAAATGCCTTCCACAGAATTAAAGTACCAGAATAGGATAACGCTCCTTTTCAGACTCTGTACAATCTCATCCTTTTGGAAAATAGACCAGAATTCCAAGTCTCTTTCCTAACTTCATTACTTACCGGCCATGAGACTGTCAGCAAGTTCCTCAGCCTCCCTGAACCTTGCTTTCCTTAAACTGTAAAAATGGGACTAGTAATAGTACCTGCTCGTGTGGTTGTTGTGAAGGTTAAATAAGATGGTACCCCGAAGTGGTTAGCACAAAGGCTTAGTATATGGTATCTAAGAAATATTAGCGAATATCAATTATTTTTACGTAATATGTTTTAATGTCTTTTTAAGAAGCTGTATAGAGGTCATAGACATAGGCTTTACAGAGATTTCATTCTGATCCTGTGCTCTGCCGCACATTAGCCATGTGACCTTATGCAGATTCCTTTCTAAGCCTCGGTTTGCTCACCTATAAAATAAGAATAACTATGAGGATGGAAAAAAGCATACATAAAGCACTTAATACAGTGCCTGCCTCATAATAGCACTCAAAATATTTTTTTTTTTTGGCCGCGTGGTGCAGAGGATCTTAGTTCCCCGACCAGGGATCAAACCCATGCCGCCTGCAGTGGAAGCGTGCAGTCTGAACCACCGGACCACCAGGGAAGTCCCAGCACTCAAAATATTTATATCCGAGTGTGTATGTATTCATGTGCATAATATCATATGTGAAAACTTGCACACATGAGAAAAAGCCTTGAAACAGCCTCTGTATCCACGCCCTCATCCACAGCCCTGCACTAGGATATCTTGCCTCCAAAGAACATGTAATTCTCAACACGTCGGTTGTTTGACTTCCAAAGTCACAGAAGATCACCAGTCATAGACTAGAAGTGAAATGGGAGCTGCTCAATGCTGGCTTTGTGACAACTGTGAAGTCACAGAAGGTTTATGGAACTCTGGAAGACTGGAAACTCTTTTAGGGCACAGGCTGGTTGGTGTTCTTTGCTGCACTTAGTAAGTACTTAATAAATGGCCCTAAATTGAATTGAGGGATTTTTAACACAGCATAAAGGATGTTTAAAATTAATCTCTTTTCAAAAGAAGATAAAGTACACATCCATTTACAAATCTTTATTTGCCAAAATCCATTTAAACATTATAGAAAAGGTCCATTGAATCACTTAAATGAGAGGACGTGTGTAGAAATCTCATTCCTCAGAGACTGTGGGCCAAATGTGGAAATAGTTGCTATAATTACCTCCAATTTCCATTTCATCTCAAAGTATAGCCTTGGTATTAGCATTTTTTTCTGATGGTATACTTCTACCTACGTTACTCTCCTTAACTAAGACCTCCCAGTGCCATTGGTCACGAGCATGAAATTCTGTTGAGGGACTTGCTTCTGGAGAAAAACCTGTCTTTCCTCGGTAAGTATTGCTTACGTCCTCTCCAGCATATATCTCCACGAGTGCTTAAATATATATTTTTAAAAATCTTCCACTTGCAGTTATTATGTACTAAAGGAAGAACAAACGATGATGGATGCTGTGCATGTTATCTTTTATTGATTTAGAACTGAGCAGGAACTCAGTTACCTAATCCCCTGTATATACAGCACATGCACAGGCTTGCAATTAATATTTTATAGCATAAGTGGCTGAAAAAATGCTTTAATATCTGTTGCAGTATTACTTTTGGTGTCATGAGATATTAACCATAATCTAGGTCTTATGAGAGAAAGAAACAAAAGAAATATTGTGCATAAAATGCTTTATATATTAAAAAGAACGGTTAGAAAATTTCATGTTAGGTATTTTTGTCTCAGGTATGGAATTGGCTAGTTCTTTTACTTGAAGGTGAAATATTGAACTTTTGATTTTTATGCCAAACATGAATTGTCATCACAGATTTAGTATGAGTTTTTAAAATCTCACATATATGCATGTGTTTGTGTGCCAATGTGGAATCTTATTACAGATTGTTATTTCTTTCAACATCTCTTAGGCATTAGAAATTAAGACTCAGAAGGCACACATGTGATAACTGATCACAGCAACCATAAGGCACTCTACAAAGAGTTAATTCCTCTCCTCCATTTTAAATGTGGTAATTTCTCAAGGTTCTATACAGATTTGTATTATTGTACACATCTGTTTTATGTAGATGTTAGAGTTTGCATAGTGTATTTTTTAGTTTAAAAAAAATCAAACAATATTGGATTACATATTTTTTGCTCCAGAATGGACAAGGCTTAGCCAAGGGAAGTCAAAGGAATGGTCTTATGTCAGGTTGAGGAAGGATGTTGAGTACAGTCCTGCAAGAAGTCTGTTTTAAGTCTTAGTATTCAATATTTTTATTAATGACCTGGAGAATGGAATTGAATGTGTTGTAAGATTGTTGATAATTTTAAAACAGAGCATACTGTAAATATTCTCCAGCGAGGGTTAAAGAAAGCTGATAAATTAGGAAAGTGGCCTAAGATTACTGAATTAAATTTTGGTCTGTAAAAGCAGCAAGTTTTTTTATATAAGAAGAACAACTGGAATGTTCAGCATATGGAAAGCGGGTGAATTAGATAAAATTACCTTTTAAAATCTAATAAAAAGTAGAGTGTATAATGGCTCAGAACCAGTTGGAATGGATGACCTGTAATGCACCATAAGATACATTGTAGAACTATGGAGCTTTGATAATATTATGAAGTATCTGATCATATTGGTCAGTGGCCAGCAAGGCATGGCCAAATCTATTGTTTGAAGCCACCAACTGAGCAGTCCTATTTTCAAGACTGCTTGGTGTTACTCTCTTGGCACCATCTGCTTAAAAATAGTCAGGCCCTTGGCACCACTTCTTTGCCTAGGCTAGCCTTACTTTGCTTCCTTCCTGAGAACTTGAAGACCCCAACAGGGCGGAAGAGCAAAGGGCTTACTCATGGCTTAAACTTAGTCCCAGGTCCTCAACTCCCTTGATTCCGGGAACTGAGTACGCTAGACTGAATTGGCCATGGCTGACAAAGGCAGTGCAGAGACACGCCAGGGAGTCATTGCCACTTGCATACATGTTCAGAATGGGGACTTAAAATGGAAGGGTCCCATCTATTCCTCTGTGCTCTAGGATCTAGAGGTAATTATTTTATTGAAGCATACCAAAGATGATACTTAACTGGTATTTAGCTGGCTTCATGTAACCTGAGTCCTGTTTTGAAGCATTTCCTCATCAGCATACAAAGAAGTTGTTATTCTATGCATTTTAAGGATTTTAATGCAGTACTGAATTAATGCATGTTTATTTATGGTTAAAACATGAAAATTCAAAGTCTTGTATGGACTTGTTATGGGGTTGTTCTTTTACCTTGTAAATACCCTTTCACAGTGATTAATCAGATCAGAAGTACTGTGCCAGGTAAATTTAGATAGCACATTAAAAATATTGGTATATAAATAGATCACTGACCTTATTTTATGTTTTATTGTTTACATGTGTACACCTTGAATTTTGTTGCAGAGACATTGCAAAGATGTTTGTTTTACTTGGTTTTTTTTTAATTAATAAGTGTAGGTGAACTCAATCTCTTTCCCTCCATGTCTCTCTCTCTCTCTCTCTCTCACTCTTTCCCTCCATTCTTTCCTCCCTTCTTCAAGTCTGGACTACTTTCAAAAGACAAGGATTCTTATTGTTTATAAATTACTGCTTCTTAAGAATTATGATTTCCTGAAAATTTTAATCTCATTTAAAATTTTCCACACATTGTGCTCTATATGTCACTTTATAAAACATATTTTATCTGACCTCTCTAAAAGAGGTAAAATAGAAGAGAAAAATAAGACGAAATCACTTTTATCTTAACCCTAATAATTTCTTAAATTTTCTTGACTCATAACCATGTACTTAGCAGTTGCTGTGGCACAAAATTTAACCAGGCTCTATTGGGAAGAAAAAAAGAAGAGTTCTTTTCATTGAAGATTTGGGTATGCTCATGGATTTATCCTATCTTGTAAATTTATCAGTTTTGGACTTCTCAAAATGTATACTGTATTAAGAGCAGTCAATATTGACTAAGTGACTTTAGTTTCTCCAACTAGAAAATATACTTCATTTGTATGTTTATTCCAAAAAATAAGTTGCTGAGTCAAGTACTGTTTTAGGCACTAGACATGAGTCAGATGAAGGCCCTGCTTTTGTAGCGTTATGGTCTAGTAGGGAGGCAAGTTACAAACAAATGAATACAGGTGATTTCTAGCAATTTTCTCAGAGTTCCTACAATTCTTTTATTCATTATTCATTCATTCTTTTCAGTTAACTTTGTTGAGTATGTTCTCTGCATGCCAGGAACTGTGCACTAATTAGTATGAAGATGGTGATAGGCACTCCTGCCCTCCGGCTGCTCACAACCACACACAGTATTGCCTTGTCCACCCCAATAAAAACGCAGTTTCAACTAGTGCCTCTCACTTGATTGTCTTGATAGTGAAAATAAATACATTCGAGGCTGTTGTCCTTGCTTCTCCTATGAAATTTTTGAAAGAAAGGTACAGATTATATTAGAAATCAATAGCTATCCTTTACATGTGAAGAAAATGCTACTGGCTCATAAGCTGCTTTTCCTGAAGTGGTGATAGAATTTTACTTACTCGTCTGCTCTCTCTCGGTGGCCCCTTCCTGCTACCATGTGCTTCTCGGACAGCTCGTTGAGCTCTTTAGCTTGACTCTCTTACCACTAAGCTAACCACTCTTTCTTCTTGTGCAGCAGACACATACCTTTTAGGTACTTGCTATGGGCAGGTATCATTATGGATAAAAAAATAAAACTTGAGTCAAACATGGAGCCTTCCAGGAAAATTTCAGATGAGTACAGGTCAGTTCTTTCCAAGGATAGTTAATTTAAAATGAACATCTATTCATGAGCGTTTAAAGTCTCAGAAGATGCCCACTTTTAGGCTTGGAAGCACAAAGAATCCTTCTTAAACTTTAAATTGACCAATGAGCCTTGTGACCATCTTTATCCCCTCTGCTGAGGGCTTGTTCCATTTCTAATATCAATGAAATAGAAAATGTATTTTGTCTACTGATGGAGATGTTTTAATTTGTATTTCTCAACTAATTAATGAGACCTCTTTTTGTTACATCCTCTCTCTCTCACTCTCTCTGTCTCTGTCTATTTTGGGGGGCTGCGGGGAGAGATTTGGACAAAAGGCAAGCGAGGAAAGGAAAACAGTGACTGCCGGAAGACAACAAGACTGTTTGCACTTTTAGGGAGAGTATGAAAGAGCTTGTACCAAAGACTGAAGACAAACCGTTCATCCTGCATGGGTTGGCATATCTCCAGGTCAGAGGGACTTTCATTAGTGACATCCACAGCCACTGTCTGGTGCAAATTCTTGTTAAGTTTGTCTTAGTAAGGATAGCTGTGGAGATATTTTATTCTTTCCGGTGAATGTTGCCCTGTTAGTGGAAGCTAACAATGATTTTGAGTGACACCTGAGAGACATTTGCTTCCTCCCTGCCTCACCCTACCATGTTTGGTCTTGCCTTGTGACAAAGCAGCATATTTTACATGGGTGCTCTTCTAGCGTTCATGTATTACTCTGTGGGACTCCGGGAGGGTGTAATCTGTAAAGCCAAATAGGCTTAGTGAAGGATGTCCCTTGCTGTAAGAAATTAGGATCTTTCTTTCCAAGAGTTCATCAACTCCTGCTGCTTTATTCTCCACCTGAAGCAACAGTGCTCTGGGGAAGTGATTATGCTGTGACAAACAGGGGATTATGACTTCAGGTGAAGAATAGGCCGTGGGAACAGATGAGATTTAGAATACTGAGATTGTGTTTGCATGCAGGTGTTAGCAGTAGAGGATAAGAGACTAGAAATAAAACATATGGTTATATAGGCTAAAGGGAACTGAGATGGTTGGGTATTTCAGAAAGTATCAACTATTTAAATTCCTAACTAAAGGTTAAAAATAAGATACAGTTTTCAGGGCAACAGGAACATTATATTGGGGGCAGGATGTGGAGAATCTGGGGCCTGTTCTCTTCCTGAAGAAATTGTGAGGAGGTGGGACCATCTTTACTTACTTGCCTTGTTGAGTATGCTTGTGCATGCCTCTCCCTGGGACCAAGAGAAAAGAACCACAGATGTGTGTATGCTGCTGTAAGACAGGTTCTTCGGAATTTTGAAGACAGGCCACCCTGTCCACGTAAGATGGCAGTCTTCCCGCTTTAGGCCCACAGCTTGTCTCTCACCATTGCTCTGGTTAGATAACTCGTATCTGCCAACGTCTGCTTTCCTCGCTACTGAGGATAGATGAAAACTGTTTTGGTTGTAAGTGACAGAATTCAAACTAGATTATGTGCACACAGAAAAAGGATTTATTGGTTCAGAGATACACCTGTGGAGTCCAAAGGAGGAGTTTGCTTCTGGTGTGTCTAGAATCCAGAAGATGAAACAATGCCATCAATATATCTTCTTTCTTCCCTTTTGTGTTCTTTTTTTCTGTGTTGGCTTTATTCTCAGGCAACAAAGATGCTAATTTGTTTACTGTTTAGAGTTTGCAATCCCAGGGAAAAGTGATGCTTCTCATTTGCCTCATAATGAATCTTAGAAAGGCCTCTGATCAGCTAGTCTGGGTCAAGTGTCCACTCCTGTGGCCAGTGGTTGGGGGGAGGGGGTCACATTATTGACCGCCCACCAGAATCCCATTGTGAGAGTGGGGTGGCAGTGCCAGACAGGACAGGGTGCAGGTGAGGAAAGATCAAATATCTCACCCCACAGAAAATTAGCTCTAGGCTGGAGCTTTATTCCCCATAACCAAAGGGCATCGGGGGTCAGATCTGTCACTGTTATTGTTGGATTGGTTCCTTGGTCCTGTGTGTCTGTGTATCAGTGTGTAGAGATCACTTCTATATCTCAGAGCTGCTAATGTGCCTCCCTCCATCGAGATTGGTTCAGGGACAAGCGGGTCTCATGTCAGTGACTACACCTAAAAGAGCTGCGGCAGACAAAGGCTAGCATTGATCCATTCCACAAACTTTTGGAGTTAGGGCTCTGTGACCATCCAATACCCACGTTCTGTTTAGTGGAATCTTGCCCCAGACCTTGCATCACAGCTGTTGCCCTCCCCCTCCTGACAACCTGCCCTGAATTCTTGCTCTACCATGCTGATCTGTCCCTTCTCTTGTGGTGGTAAACCAAAAGAGTCTGGAGCGATGCAGTAAAAATATGGAAGAGTTTTGCTTTTGTTGACCATGTTCATGTCCTCTGTCTCCACAGCCATCAGTCAGCAGGGAGCATCCCACCCTGCCTCACTTTGCACTGTCCTGGCTTGTGACCTCCCATTTGTCTCCTATCTTTAGGGCTCTTCAGTTTTCACTAGTATTGTCCCCTAAAGACATAAGCAAAGGACCAGGTCAGAGCAGTCAGTTGTATTTATTAGTGGCTTTGATAAGAGGCTTTGGGGAAAAGAGGTTAAAACTAATGGCTGTAATGAAATTTTTAGGTTCTCTCTCAGAGATCGTTTATCTGTGTTCTTGGTCTCCCCATTAAATGCATATCTGTTCTGCATACCTTTGCACGTGGTTTGCATAGCATAGTAACATCTATTACCAAAATCCGGCTAACTTCTTCAATTGGAAAGTCTGTGAAACTTACTCTTAGAGAATATAAAAATATGGGATGCAGAGATCATAGCTCCAGTTATTGAATGAGACAATGTTTTGGGAAAAAAAATAACACAGGAAAACAAAATACTAGAGTAGAAAAAACGTACTGTAGTTTTCACTTTTATTGATGTGTGTTTTTTTGCCTTTCCCCAATTTAGCAAAAAATGTAACTGGTGTTAAAAAGATTCTTTTTGTCATACAAAGTATTTTAACCTAGCATTTTAGAAACCTTTTGACAAATTCATAGATGAAAGGCCATGTCAGAGTATTATTTTTCTTTTCTTTTTCAGATGTTATGAACTGGAATTTTGCGTAATTTCTCCGGGAATAACTGTATTTCTTAAATTTAAAGCCTTTTAAGAAAACAAAAAAAGAAAAACTTTTTTTTGGTAGTCCTCATGCCCTGCTATGATTCTTAAGTATATGTTAACTAGTTTCAGATGTGTTTTGTTCTCTGACTCAAAACCAGCCCTTATTTTAAAAAAAGAAATTGTGTAATTAGTGCTTAATTGCTTTGGATATTTTGGGCATTTAGAAGAGAAGGTAATTAAAAGGCCAGAGAAATTAAACTTTCACAGTGTTCTTTACGTATGTGTGATTCCTTTTTTTTAAAATGTCCTCTAAAGGCAAGCCTGACAACTTAAAAACAAATGAAGATCTGGATTGTTTTCTAAAATATAACATCAATTTTATCTGTGGATGCAGTTCCATTGGTTTTTTAGTTCTGTTGAAAAAAGGATCATCAAAAAGCTAGAAATCAAGAGATTATTTTGTTCATCTCCTCTTCAGGCAGGTGTCAATTAAATACTGTCCGACAGATAGCCAGCCCCTCTCTCGTGTTTCCAAATCTTTTAGGAGGAAAATGAGAAAAAATTTCCCCTCTTCATAAATATTACACATGATCACATTTAAATATTTGCCATAATTAAGAGTGGTGTATGGTCTGTTGGGACAAACTAGTACTTGGTTGAGGGGGGGCTCTTGTCCGTATGTGGCTGTTTGAGAGGCCCAGGTGATGGCAGTCACTTAACTTCTCTTGGCCTTTATCGTGTGTAAAGTGGAATGCTGGGAGGCTTTACAAGCTCAGGAGTACTGTGTTTCATGAGGCACACATTATCTACAAACCCTACATTTTGTGGGTCTGCGGGCTAACAAGTCTGCTCTCAAGTGAGAATATTCTTATGTTAGCTTTGGTAATGAACACTTGAACTATGACATTAACAAGCTTAGTACTTATGAAATATATTGGATGTTTTTAATAGGCCTTCAATCAGAAGAGCCCTACTTCATATCTGCTACATTCACTGAATAAGTTAGGTATACAGGATTTGGAGATTGATTTCGTATTGATCCCCAACAATTTTGGAAAGTGATACTAAAAGTGTTATTCTAAAACATTGCCGTTACTCTTTTTTCTTACTCCTGATCATTTTTTTCTTGAGGAAAACAGCGGGTTAGTTAACCATCCAGTTCTCCACTTGGAAAGTTCAAAGAATCATAAGTAACAGCTTGGCTCCAATATGTACAAAAAGCTCTAGGAACCCGGATGAAACTTATGATTCTCAAGAAAACTATAAATTGCAAAACTGACTATATAAAAGATAAAAATCTAAACAGATCAGTAGCCATAAAAAAATTAAAATGGGAAAAGTAACCAAGAGCTACCCACTGTAGTAGCAGCAGGTCTAGCTTGCACCTCAGAGCAGACAGTTGGGACCAGGGGTGAAAGATAGCCGTGAAAGTCATCGGATACAGCCTTGAACTTTGGGTCACTTTTGTTGTCTCTTAAATCGGGAAAGAAAACTATTGTCAGTCCAGAGAGGCTTTGTAGAAGATGTGGGCATTTTAAAAATGCACTTATATTTTATTCAGTTACCCTTTTTTGAGTATTACATATGACCCAAGCATGTGTTGGTGCTGAGAATAGGGCAACGGATAGGGTTTTAAAAGATGAAAAGGAAACATTTCCTGTCCTTAGAACAGAAGCTTCAGGCCCAGGATGTGGGAGACAGGCCCATCCATGCACGATGTGACAAGGGAATGAACAAAGAATGAGGCAGAAGGGAAGTCGTGTGGGACGATGACAGAGCCATCACCTCTAGGTCCTAGAATTGGAAGGAACCCTGATCCACCCAGTGGTCAGCCAAATGTTAAATTCATATCCAGTGGTTTGGATAGTGATCTAATGGTAAGAATCTTTCAGGGTCTGGGAGCCAGGAAAGGAACATAATGCAGAGGCCAGGAAATCAGGTCAGGTGGACGGGGCTGACCTGAAAAATCCCCCAGTAAGATGATCTGGGTTAGAGACTTCCTTCTCCTGGGGCCTAGAGCAGGTGAGCAAGGCTCCCTGATCATAAAAGATACTTCTTACGCTTGTACCATCATCTTCTCTGAACTTTGCCAAGTTGTTCCGGCCTCCTTTCTGAGGAAATCTAGGTTGAAAGAAATAGTGTGAAGGTTGAGTCAGGGCAGGTACAGCAGTGAGAGTTTAGAAAATAAACAACAGAAAATATACCCAATACATAATAACATAGTATTTCAGATGTGTGGAATAACCTCTTTGTAAAAAAAAACAAAAGTATAACATCTGGTGGTGACAGACTTCTACAAGCTATCTTTTGAGTATAGTTACTACTGCATCAACTTCATACTGAGAGGGAAGGAGGTGGGGGGCGGCAAGGAGAAAGTATATGAGTGCTCTCTTGTACTTTGAGGTTCTCCACAGAAAGATGGAAAGATTCCCTAGCCTCACCTGATGTTTATGTTCAGGAAATTTAAGTTGTAGGTATTGTGTTAGTAATTTTGGTATAGTGAACAAGTGTAGCATCTGCCTTTTAAGGGATTTTAGTGTGTGCATTTGAATTGCTTGGTGACCTTTGAAATTTTGTTTTGAGCCACTGTCAGAAACATAATCATTTTTCTTTCTGAAACATTTTAACATCTGCAAAGGTTGATCAAGCTAGGATAGTTTTAATAAAATATTAATCTCTCTTTTTTAATGTCAACCCTGCTTTTAAAACTGTTCATCAGCTACCTGAAACATTACCTCAAGGCACTTGGGTTGATTTAATAAATGCCTTTTCCATTAAACATTCTTGTAGCCAGAATACATTTAGAGAATAGAAATTTTTTTAGTCTCGTTCATCCACAGTCCAGTTTTCCAAAATCTCTTGTTTTTAAAGTAAGATTAATTTTATTTCCTTATCTCAACAGTTAACTTAGCATTTTTTATATTTCAAGCAAGGAAGATTGTTTTGAATTCTAGCATCAGTCCTGCAAGATTTGGATAAAGGATATCAAATTTAACCAAATTTAATTTAAATATTTCTAGTTTAAATGTGTCTTGTCATTAAAAGGTTATTTACATTTAAAATGGTGACCTTTCAGGATGTACACAAGAGTGTTCTAAGACAGAGTTTCTGAATGTTGGCCATGAAACCACTGTCTTAGCCTGACAAATGGATTGGAAATAAGCTACCCAACAGTGAGAATGGGCCATTAATTTTAATCAAAGGTGATGCAGGAAGGCGAATGGGATGCATGACAATGTCAACAGCCCAGTAGGTGTTAAGAGACCACACAGCCTTCCTTGTTACTTGGTTGGGCCATTAGTTGAGGTTGGGTGAAGACAGAAAGCCATGTCTGGAATTGAATGACCAGGTCACTCCAAAATCTAACAGAGAACCGCTCATTTCAGAATCACATTGTAATGCCATAAGAAGTCAAGGGCAGCATTTAGAAAATATTGGAGGATTTTTTTTTTTTTTTTAACCAAGCACCTAGCTAGTTTTTTCCAACTTTGTCAAGCTCTCTGTTTTCCTGCCTCCTTTCCTCCTGAATGGTTCATTGATATTTACAGAGGATCAAGAAATCGAATAGACTTAGAAAAAAATCTCAAAGCCTGTTTGCTTTTCAGAATTACATATTGTTAGTTGCAAGACTCTGGTAAATGCCAGAAACAATAGCAGACCGAAGGTATTAAGCAGGGTAATTAATTCTCTGTTGGGGACCTCATTGTCCTTGTCTCTTTCTTATGTTCTTGTGTGTGGGAATAGTTTCACTAATTGAAACTCAACTTTCTTAATTGCTTTAATGAAAGCATTTGTTTTATAATTGTAAAGGCCAATGTGCTTATGCCTTACTGTAAATTGTCAATATTGGCTTGATAACATTAGTGATATTCTTGGTGGTGGAAGCCTTTTCTTTTAATCAGTAAGTATATTTCATTATTTTGAGTATTTTCAATTATAAGAAAGGTAGCACATGACAGCTTGAATTAATGATGTTTATAATAAAGACATAAAAATGCAAGAAGGGACAAAGAGGCATTTTTATATCTATGCTTCAGGTTTGTTAAGAAAGTTCATTTATTCTGACACAGCATTGCATACATAAGAATGATATGTATGACTGCATTAGTAATTTTTACACAATTTTAAGAAAGAAAAGCAATTATATTGCTGTCTTGTTAATGGAATACTGTGATAAGTAACAGTATTTGTTCTTCCTGCAGATGAAGATCAGCTCCGTGCAAAGGGTTATGACAAAACGCCTGACTTTATTTTACAAGTACCAGTTGGTAAGTCGTTAAACTCTGCTATGCATTTGTTTATAGAGAAAAGGGATGTGTTTTTCCCATAGCTTTTAAAAATTTTGTTAATACTAGCAAATGTTGTCAGAGAATCTAGATTAGCTTGATAATTTTGTATCTGCGTGAAATAATTGCAAAAGATTACTTTAAAATAGCAGAAAATAATAGGTTCAGAAAAAAACCTATGCCTGAAAAACTTTTACATATATTTAAGAAATAAACATGTCTTCTAAAGATATGTTGGTTACCATTTTCAAGTCATTTCTCCAAATATTGAATTTTTAAAACAGGATTCTGTTGTAAAGCCAGGCTCACCTCGGTTTGCTTTCACATTGCTTGTCAACTTATACAGGCAGTCTGAGAATAGGGGAGAGACTTTTGTAAATGATGAAAATAAAAGGAATGTGACTGTAGCGTAAATGTTCCTTGTCACGAACACATATGATGTGTTGTTTTCTAATTACATCCATAGATGACGGTGAGGGCTAAGCCTCTGTTCATTAACGTGAAGCATAGAGACCGGGAGAGAGTTCAGAATTTTCCATCTTCTCTTCCCTTTGCTCTGTATTAGTAATGCTTTGTCCCTTAGCTGTAGAAGGGCACATAATTCACTGGATTGAAAGCAAAGCCTCATTCGGTGATGAATGTAGCCACCACGCCTACCTGCATGACCAGTTCTGGAGCTACTGGAATAGGTAAGGCCCCATTATTTTTCTCTTAAGATAAACGATACTGAGCTGAAATCTCATTAGAAAAAAATATTTTGTTTAGCTAGTAAAAATGGTAGTAGCCTTTGTTTCTAGTAAATACAGAGACTTGATTAATGTATTCATTTCAGATAATTTCAACTTCTCTGCTTTCATAATGTTGCTTCATTTTTTAAAACGAAAAATCTCTGCATAAGGTCAAAATTAGTATATACTCCATTTTCCATTTTACAGTGATAATGTTGGTGTCACGTAAAATGTGAATAATAGGATGTGATATATAATATGATATTGACGCTGACTTTTATCCTCGATGTGAGAGTTGTGCTTTCTGTCAGATCTTAAAAATAATATTTTCTCCTCAGCTCTCTGAGGCAAGTATCCAAACGATATGAAAGATCAAAATGAATTACCTTCCAGTGGTAGAAAAGAGTTTACCTACCAGCTTGAACCAGCATTCCCAAAGGCATGGCGATCTCAGTGGTTAAAAAAAGGATGGCGTTGGAGGAAGGGGAAGGATGCCGTATTGTTGAGTACCCACCATGCGTCTGGGCCTGCAGGTTATCTCTGTTAGTACTCACAAGGAAGTTATGTTTATCCCCATTTTACAGATAACTAAACTGATACTCAGAGATCATAATATGCAAACAGCTAGTTATCATGCATCTGTCTCTCTCACTCCCAAATCCGTGCTATTTTGAGCACAACTCTATTGTCATTTACAATACAACTGTTGCAACTTTGGCTTTTGCTATTACTGGAGACTCAGGCTTTCACACCACATATTTTTTACCCCTTAGATCAGAAGGCAGGTCAAGGGGTAACCTTCCTAGATTAACGGTGTTCCTTGGTCACTGGCCAACTGTAAGAATACAGTAATAAGATGACATTGGTCTGGATCATTAAGGAAAGAGACAGCAGCATTGTGGACAGTAGTCTTACCCTGGGAAAAAAAAAAAAAAAACAGTGACAGGCTCCAGAATTTGGCATTATATTGTTACCCAGCTTTACAAAAGGCCAGTGGCCCTCGCCCATAGCAGATGTGCTAAACTAAGCCCACTTCTTGCCATGGTAACAATGATCATGACAAAATGCTGAATGTAATGGCTTTCTTGATTTTCTTGTGTAATTGTGCGTAGCATCCGAGCTTTACTTTACAGGGATGGAGGAGGAAAGTGCAAAATGTTTTAGAAATCAATGCTGCTTCAGCGTTTCCTGTCTTTTATTCAGCCGTTATTCAAATTAGCAGTAATGTGGCAAATTGAATTTCAGATTTTTAGCAATTTTATGATGAGTTTGAAATAGTAAAGAAAGCATCATTTTTGATAGTATAGGGAAAGCAATGACAAGAAAATCCAATTGCCTAAGTTTAGGTTGCTAAGGGATTATTTAAAAAACTGGTAAACTCAATCATTATGCGTCGAGACTGTCTTCCCACTTTGGTACGGGTCAAGCCTTTTATGAGAAACAATTAGAATTTGAATCCCAAATAGTAGAGCTTACTTAAAAATTCCAAAGGCACATCTTCATTCTAAAACAACTCAGCTGTTGTCTGTGTCTGCTCTGTGCTTAGCCCTCCCCATTTTAGAGGCTGTCTAAATAATCGAGTCACCTGACTGATAGACCTATGTATTATTCATGTGGCTGGAGGTGGGTCTGAGCAATGGATAATTTAATAGTTTGATTTGGACTGCATTTTGGATTATTTTGTTGCATGCTGCTTTTTAAATTTTAATGATGTTTCATTGACACTACTATTGACTTACATTTCCTAAACACGTTGTGTGAATGTGTACCGACTAAGTGGACATAGTTTATTTAGGACATGTTGTGTGGTAAGGGAAAGCCAGCCTCGGTTTTGAGTGTTCTAGATCATTCGGGAGGGAATGCGCTACACAAAAGTCGCCAGTTCACCAAATGTCTGCAGAGAGGCCAAGAAATGCCAAGGTCATGCTGACGTTTAATATGGAACATAGAGGCATTTGCTTGGGTATAGAATTTTGGTTGTAATAATGATACAGACTTATCAGTGATGAGACATTTTGACAGAAAGAGAACTTAGCCCAGTTATGAAGGTTCGAGATGTTTCTTTATATTTTGCCTCAACAGAATGCACACAGCAATTGCTGAAATTCTTCAGATTTGGAAGAAATCTTTCCCACCTGTAGGTAGCTTTTCAAGGAAGCTGTTGGTTGGCATTTGGGTTAATTGCTTTATTTGTATGGCAAGCCTCTAGTCAACATAAAAACTGTTTTCTCGTGTCACATTATTTTTCTTATCTTCTTCCAGTTTTATTGAGGCATAATTGCTATACAGCACTGTGTAAGTTTAAGGTATATAGCATAATGATTTGACTTACATAATCATGAAATAATTATTAAAATTGTCACACTATTTTTAGATTAAACATTGTACTTTATGATAAGACTGTTCAATTAATGTTTGTAGAATCAAACAAAACTTGTCTAAGCTCATTTTTCCACATAAATAACTATAGAGCCCCTACATTTTAGTTTAATATTTCTCTAAGAGTTTTCTTTTTATGTAAATTGGTATTCTTACTCAGCCTTTCAGCAACTCCTGACAAAGTTGATCACACCCTCCTTCTTTATTAAAACATATATTTTTTTTTTGGTCTTCCAAGAGATATCCTTCTGGGTTTTCTTCCTAACATACCAGCAGCATGCTCTGTCTCCTTTGCTGGCTCTTCTTCCTCTTCCCAGCTCCAGGCTGAAAGGCCCTGGGACTCAGTGCTCACCCCTTCCCCCCCTTCTATCTACATACTTCCTGGGTGTTCCCGGAAGATCTCACCAAAGACTGGCTTTATATTCCAACTCTATGCTGCTGTCTCCTAATTTTTACCCCCAGCCCTAAGATTCCTCAAGGACACCTTTATTCATCTATCCAGCTGTCTACTCAGTATCGTCTCCTGGACCTGTAATGGGTATCTCAGATGTTACATGTCCAAAGCTAAACCCTTGACTTTCCTCCCCAAGCTCGTTACTCCCCCAGCTCGTTACTCCCCCAGGTCCTCCCAAGCTCAACTAGCGGCACCACAGTATCTCCAAGTACTCAAGCCAAAAACCCTGAGTATCATCACCAATCCATCAGCAAGTCATTCAGCCCTACCTTCAGCATGTCTCAAATTGTGCTGTGTATCACCACCCACCTGCTGCTGCCTCGGTCTCTGTCATCATCTCGGACTACTACCGTAGCTTCCAAACTGCTCTCCATACACTCAGCGCTTGCACTCCTGTGGTCAGTGTTTCATACCCCAGCCAAATTGACTCTCGGAAGACATAAATCAGATTGTGTCACTTCCCTGCTTAAAACTCTTCAATGGCTTCCCACCACATTTAAATTAAAATCCAAACTCTTTACCATGACATTCAGAGCCCTGCATGACAGTAAGGGAAAGCCAACCTGTTCCTGGATTTGAATCCAGGCCATCCCACTCTCTCGTCCCATGACTGGGAGCAACTTGCTTAACCTCCCTGAGCCTTTGTTTTTTCCTGAATAAAATGTTGTTAATAGTACCTTCTTCACCATATTTTTGTGCAGATCAGTTATTTAATACACGTAAAGCACTTTCACGGTGCTTGGCAGTCAACACATATACTCTCTTCTATTTCTTTTTCCTGTGCATCACTGCCTGATAGAATTTAGAAGTCTTCTGTGTAGATGTTTTAATTTCCTCCTTTGCCAGATAAACTCCTACTCGGCTAACTTCAGCACTCAGCTTGACTGACATCTCTTGGGAAACCTTCCTGCAGTTCAAGATTGGGTTCAGTGCCCCTCCTGTGTTCTGCTAATAATTTCGTAGCATTTGTCAAATACTGTAATTGCTTGTTTACTTATCACTCTCCTCCAGTTAATAGAGTTCCGTCTTAACTATTTGTTTTATCCATCGTCAAATGCCCAGCAGCTGGTGGAATGCCTGGCACATAGGTGCCAGTAGGTGATCAGTAGATATTGATTGAACAAATGAATACATGAATAAATTTTCTGATGCATAACACACGGCAGCATTTTGAATCAACCATTAAGGATTATGTTAGACATTGTGACAGTAAAACACAATAAGGCCAAAATTTTTTCTTTGAGAATACCACTCTAAGGACAGTAAGAAAAATGCCTCATTTTTTTAGAAGACTTCTATAGACTTTTCAGATGTATAGACTTTTGCAGAGCTATATCATGAAATGTAGCATGTTTGTTTATATACAAGTTTTAAAATGGAGAATAACCAATAAGTGGCAAATGCATTCTATGAAGTTTTTTAGGCAAATATTTTTAACCGTATATTGATTATTTGCTTTCACAAAACTTCAGCAGGGTCTTTCATTTGAGATTTCACATGGAATGCCTTGAAAATCCTGAGCAGAAGCTATTCCCTAGTTTCTTTAGGGGCAGCGTGAAATTGGGCTCACCTTAACACTTGAGGGCCTAAGACAAGAGTACAAATGGAGGCCTATATACAATGTGCCCAAATATTTAAGGTTATGTATCAAGTTAACAGACAGTAAATAAAATCTGTTTTATTCTGCCTGAAGATCTGGAAGTTCAGATTTGCATTAAGAATTCCTGGACTCCTTGGAGATCCAGGCTTCATGTGGTAGTGTAGGAGTAGGTGCACCCACTGCATAGCCCGCTCTCCCTTTTCTTATCACCTTTGGCTCTGTCCTACCCCTGGGAATGTTTCAAGCACACCTCAGCCTACACATCTAAGCTCCATGTACCTTCCCACAAACCTCTGTCCTTGGTCATCTCTCAGGCCAGAGGTGCACACTCTGGTGGTCTGCCCTCTTATCAAACAGGTGGGCCCTGGAAGTGGTCTCAGGGCTGCCTGATCAGGAAGTTCTGAGGTCCCTGGCAATGTGGAGTGTGACCTAGAAAGGTATTAGAGGGGACAGACATCGGGTGAAGGTGTTCCCTTTGCTCCACAGACTCTTCATCCCATGGGCTGGGGTACAACCAGAGAAGGTCAGAGCAGAATTCTCTAAAGTTTGGGTCAAGGCCATGGACCCCTCTTGACTGGGTCTAAAGGATAGTATCAAAGGAAGCAAGTGTGTTTGTCTTCCAGAGTCTTTTCTTGTGCTGGTGTTAGGGATGCGGGGAGATGAGCGTAGAGGAAATGTGGTCCTGATCACATTCATGTCTCACTGCAAAGATGAAGAGCCGAGTTCCCTCTGTGGGATTTTTGAACCTTTGGCTCCAGTGAGTCTACTCTCCTAGAGGCAATGCTAAGCTAATACCTTCTGCCACAAGAATTGATTTGACTTTAGTTCTTACCTCTAAGTATTTTTTAAAGATTGGTTATTTACTCAATGGTTTAGTGATTGCTTTCTCTGGTCTGTGCTAACTTGAGAGGGGAGGCACTTAGAATGGGGCTGCCAAGCAGTTAGAGTTAAGGAAGGTATTTTTCAGAGGATGTCCAAAGTTTTTCCCGTCTGAAGATACTTCCAGGAAGCCTGCAATTAGCCAAATCACAGATTTCCAGTTATTTCAGTCTTGTTAACAACAAGGCTGATCACATCTGTCTTAAGTTGGAGAATGTGCCTCAGCTATAGAAGCTTTTGCAAACCTTCAATTATAGCAGCCTCAGAAGGCACTGCTGCCGTATACTAACAAGCAGTCATCAGCAGCAACAAGAGACAGATTGACTAATAATTAGCAAATGCACTGGAGAGGGCCTCTCTGAAGGTAAAAATATAATAATTTGCTTTTCCATCTCTTATAGTGGAGCTGGTTGTGAGATACTGATGTCTCATTGTTCCAGACAAATACTTGACACTGTTATTAGCTGGAGTAACCTCGAAATATTTTAAAAGGACGAGGGAAGTATGTTCTGTTTGTATAGTACTTTATAAGAATGAGTTCTCATAATGGTTAAGTACCTTTTTTTTCTGCATTTGGAATGTGAATAGCAAGAACTTTCCCTACCACAGAATTCATATTTTCTGCCAGTGTTAATTGTTTTCAATGTTGACTTTAAATACAAAACTGAATGAAGAATAGAAATGTTGTCTTAGGCCGTTGAAGTGGTATTTGCAATAAAGAGACAGTGGTTGAGAAAACCAGAATGAGTTAATCAAAGAATTAAAGGGAAAGAAAATAGACTTAAAAGGAAATGTCAGTGAATCACAGTTTCTCAGAAAGATGTCTATCTGATTATTATCTTCAAGCATATGCAAGATTTTTTTTGTTTTGGTTTTTGGTTGGGGGGACAGTGCCTATTGACCAGTTTTCCAAATCCAAGGGAACAAAGAATTGTTGAAAGGGTAACTCTTCCTGCTGAGCTATTATGATAGAGTTAATATGAATCACATGTGTTTCAGAAGTATTACCACAAATCAAGCCAACAAGCAAATGATTGGGATGGACGCACAACCATTATGATTGTCCAGAGAGAGTAAGAGAAGAATAAAGGAGGGGACTCAGGAGCACAGTTAGAGCAAGGAGTCCAAGAATACAGGGTTCATTTTTGAAAGTAATTTCGGAAAAATGGAGGTCAGGTTGAAATTGATGCTAAAATGGCTTGGGGTCTAGGGCAGTGATTCTCAAACTTCACCATGTATTAAAATCACATGGTTTGACCTTTTTAAATATTGATGTGAGCTTTATCCCTGGAGAACTGATTTAATTGGTGTGTGGTAGAGCCTGGACCTTAGGAGGTTTTTTGTTTGTTTGTTTTCAGAACTTCAGATGATGATGTTGACTTGCATCAAGTTGAAGTCCACTTCTTTACGTGGCCTTGATTTGCCAGCTAGCCCCAGCATTCTTAGCCTAGGTGCTTCCAAACAGAGTCTTTATTGAGGAATAAAAACAGTTTTATTGAGGAATACTGGTTCAGATCAGCAAACACTTCACGGGCACTTGTTAGTCAGTAGGCACCCGGCCTCCGCCTTTGAGGGCTTCACAGTGAGGCCTGAAGCAGTAGATTGCAAAGACAGAAGCTGAACCCAAGTCTCCCTCTGAACTCACACCTGTGTTCTTCCTGCTCCACCACACAGCTCTATGTCAGTCATAGTGATAGATCTGTTGTAAGAGGCTACTTACTCTGTCGCTTAATAGGTTCGCTAAGCTGAAGCTAAAACGCTCTTCAGCACGTAAGTTGTAGATGTTTGCCTTCGTGTAGTTGGAGAAAATGGGCCAGACGTTCTCTGTTGCCCTCTAAAGGGCCCTTATTCTATATTCAAAATGCATATCTGTAGGATTGATATAAAGTCCTGTCAGATATACCTGTGCAACCAGAATATAATAACCATGGGGAGATCAGCTTGATGGGTGATGACTTAGAGGGCTGGGATAAGGAGAGTGAGTGGGAAGGAGTTGAAGAAGGGAGGGGATATGAGGATATATGTATAAATACAGCTGATTCACTTTGTTTTACAGCAAAAACTGGCACAACAGTGTAAAGCAATTATATTCCAATAAAGAGCTTAAAAAAAAACCACAACTCTAAATTGTTGTATTTGAAATCCATAGAATCAGAGTTTTTTTAAATGTGGTACAGAAAAAAGATAAGCATGTAAAAAGTAAGTCTGTTTTAGTAATTAACGATGTTTTTAAGAACAACTTTAATAAGATATAATTGACATACAATAAACTGCAGATATTTAAAGTGTGTAATTTGAGAAGTTTAACATATGTATAAACTCATAAAATTATCACCGTGACAAAGATACCTACCACCTCTACAGGTTCCTTGTACCCCTTTATAATCCTTCTTCTCAATCCCTTCAGTTGTCTCTGCACCCAGGCCACCACTGATCTGCTTTCTGTCACTATTCGTTAGTTTGTATTTTCTGCTTTCTGTAATGGAGTCATTCAGCATATACTCTTTCGTCTAGCTTTTTTTTTTTACTCAATGTAATTATTTCATTATTCATCCATTTTGTCGCACATATCAAGAGTTCATTTCTTTTCATTGCTGACAAGTATTAATTTATGTGGCTGTCCCACTATTTGTTTATCCATTCACCTGTGGATAGACATTTAAGTTGTTTCTCGTTCTGGCTATTAGTAAGAAAGCTTCCATGAACAGTCATGTAAAAATCTTGTATGGTTTCATATCTCTTGGGCAAATAACTAGCCATAAAATAGGACATTTGGTAAGTGGATTTTTACCTTTTTCAAAATGATTAAACTGTTTTCCAAAGTGGTTGTGCCATTTTACATTCCCATCAGCAGTTTATGGGAGTTCCAGGTGCTCCCTTTGGTCAGTCTTTTTAACTTCAAACTTTCTAATAGTTGTGTAATAGTGTCTCAATGTGATTCTAGCTTTTCTGTAATGACAAATGATATTGAGAATCTTTTCATGTGTTTATTTTTATCTACTTTTCTTTGGAGAAGCATCTGTTCAAATCTTTGGTTCATTTTTTAGTTGAGTTGTTTTCTTCTTATTGAGTTTTGCTAGATTTAAAACATATCCTGGGTTTAAGTCCTTTAACACAGCAGTCCCCAACCTTTTTGGCACCAGGGATCCATTTCATGGAAGGCAGTTTTCCCATGGACCAGGGTGGAGGGAGGATGGTTCAAGCGGTAATGCCAGCAGTGGGGAGCAGCAGATGCAGCTTTGCTTGCTCTTCAGCCCACCGCTCACGTCCTGCCATGTGGCCGGGTTCCTAACAGACTGCGAACCAACACCAGTCCATGGCCGGGGGGTTGGGGACCCCTGCTTTATCAGCTACATGGTCAGATATGAAATATTGTCTTCCAGTCTGTGGCTTGTCTTTTCATTCTCTTAATAGTGGCTTTCAAAATCAGATGTTTTTAATTTTAATGAAGTCCAGTTTACCAAATTTTTTCTTTTATGAATTATGCCTTAGATATCATATCTAAGAAATCATATAGGTTTAAAGATCAAAAGAAATCACAAAGATTTTACCCTTGTTTTCTTCTAAAAGATATATAATTTTAAATTTATATTTAGGTCTAGCGTCCATTTTCAGTTACCTTTTACTTATGGCATGATGTATGGCTTGAAGTTTGTTTTCTTGGATATGGATATCCAGTTGTTCCAGAACCATTTGTTGAAAAGACTGTCCTTTCTCCCCTAAATAGCCTTTGCACATATGTCAAAAATTAATCAATCATACATGTGTGGGCCTTTTCCTGAATTCTCTATTTTGTTCTGTTGGCCAGTTTGTCTTTTTTTTTTTAAGCTCTTTATTAGAGTATAATTGCTTTACACTGTTGTGCCAGTTTCTGCTGTACACCAAAGTGAATCAGCTGTATTTATACGTATGTCCCCATATCCCCTCCCTCCCTCCTTCCCACCCTCCCTATCCTGGCCCTCTAAGTCATCACCCATTATCGAGTTGATCTCCGTGTTATGCAGCAGCTTCCCACTAGCTATCTATTTAACATTTGGTAGTGTATATATGTCAGTGCTACTCTCTCACTTTGTCCCAGCTTCCCCTTTGCCCCCCACCCTGTGTCCTCAACTCCGTTTCTCTACATCTGCATCTGTATTCTTGCCCTGTCACTGGGTTCATCAGTACCATTTTTTTAGATTCCATATATATGCGTTAGCATACGGGTATTTGTTTTTCTCTTTCTGGCTTACTTTGTGAAGTTTGTCTGTCTTACACTAATTCTACACTGTATTGATTACTATAATTAATTTTGAAAACAGTGTTAGTCTTCCAACTTCATTTTTCTTTTTCAAGTTATTTTTGTCTATTTTTGCTCCTTTACATTACTGTATGAATTTCAGAATCAACTTATAAATTCCTAAAAAATTCTGTTGGGATTCTGATTGGCATCACATTGAGTTTATAGATCAACTTGGGACCCTATGTATTTTATATTTCTTGATTCTATAGGAAGTGATTTTTTTTGTTTCAATTTCCAATTTTTCATGTTATAATAGAGGAATACATTTGATTTGTTATATTGATATTGCATCATGCAAAAGGATAAAACTTATTTATTAATATTTTGCTTATTTGGTAGATGCCATAGGATTTTCTATATAGACAACCATGTTGTTTTATGAATAAAGACAGTTTTACTTCCTTTTTCAATTTGGATTCTTTTCTTTTTTTTTTTAAACTGCACCACATAGAATCTTATATACAAAGGTGTATAGTGGTGCATGTGTACACCTTGCTCCTAGTCTTGGGAGAGAGATATTTACTCTTTCACCATTAAGAATAATGTTAGCTATAGGTTTTTGTAACTGCCTTTTGGGGTTGAGGAAACTCCCTTCTATTCCTAGTTTGCTGAGAGTTTTTATCAAAATGGGTGTTGGATTTTGCCAAAATGTTTTTTCTGCATCTATTAAGATGATCTTATGGATATTTTTTAATTTATTGATTAATATGGTGAATTACAGTGATTGATTCTTAAATGTTATACCAACCTTGCATTCCTGGGATAAACCCCACTTGGTCATGAAGCAATATCCTTTTTATATTTTATTATATTTGATTTGCTAAAAATTTGTTAAGAATTTTTGCATATGCATTCATGAGTGAGATTGGTCTGTGATTTACTTTTGCTTCTAAACTTTTTGTCTGGTTTTGGTATTAGTGTATTGGTGGCCTTGTAGTGTGAGTTGGGAAGTATTCCCTCATCCTCAGCTTTCTGGAAAAGTTTGTGTAGAATTGTTATTATTTCTTCATTAACTATTGGGTAGAATTTCCCAGTCAAATGATAGTGCCGTTTTTTTGTGGGAAGATTTTAAACTGCAAAATTGATTTATTTAATATATATGAGGATTCAGGTTATCTATTTTTTTCTTGAGTGAACTTCGATACTTTGTATCTGTTAAGGAGTTTATTCCTTTTATTAAAGTTGTAGACTCTATTAGCATAAACCTATTCAAAATACTCCCATATTCTTTTAATATCTGTAGAATCTGTACTGATGTCGCCTTTTGCATTCCTGATATTGATAATTTTGCCTGCCTTTCCAGATCAGTCTGCCTAGAGGTTTATCAATTTTGCTGGTCTTCTGAAAGAACCATTATTTCGTTTTATTGACTTTTTCCTGTTGGTTTTCTTTTTTTCTTTTTCATTGATTTTTAATCTATTTATTTTCTTTTTCTTTTTTTCTTTGATTTTTTTTAAGTTTCAGTTTCACTTGCACTTCTTTGTCTAGTTTCCTAAGGTGAAAGCCTGAGGTTATTGGTTTGAAACCATTCTTTTTTCCCAATATGGGCAGTTTAGTGCTGTACATTTGCCTCAAAGTACTGCTATAGCTGTATTACACAAAATGTTATATGTTATATTTCTATCTTTATTTGGTTCCAAATACTTTCTGATTTTTATTTTTATTTCTTCTTTGACCCACAGGCTATTTAGAAGCATGTTATTTTGTTCCCAAATATTTGGAACTTGTTCACATATCTTTCTGTTATTGGTTTCTAATTTAATTCCATTGAGGTCAGAAACAAACTTGAATCCTTTTAAAATTACTGAGACTTGTTTTATGACAAACTCTTTAACTGCCTGGTCTTCCCATTCCCCCAACTCCATCTCCTCAACTCTGAGGAGGTTCTTCCTCCCTGCATTGCAGCCCAAGAAACTCTCTCCAGGCAGCAAGCTGGGGAAATCAAAGTGCTGGCCTCTTTTGTTTTCCATCATTCAAGGGTCCTTGTCCCTCACTGCTTGATGTCTGTTGTTATCTCTTTTGTTTGTTTGTTTTTTAGTTATTTCCAGCAGGAGGATAAATACAGTCCCTTTTACCTCATCTTGTCTCCAAGTAGATGTCCTCTCAATTATGGTTTTTAACACATAATTTAACACACTATAAGCCAGTTTGTCTTATTTAATATTAACCTTGTAATCTTACTTATACTATATTAACTTCATTGTCATCCTAAACAAATTTTCTTAAGCATCAACTTTAAATAGAATAATTTATGAGAGAGTTCTGGGGAAACTTCAAGTTTCTTTCTTTTGCTATCTCTCAAACAGACATCCATACATTTTCTCTTTCCCCCAGCCTTCTGAGAGTTGGATGAGCTTTTAATTCAAAGCTCATCAACTTATGTAGATATGAGGCTGTCACAGTTGTCCTTGATAGCTTTAGCTGTAATACTTTCAGAGCACTGTATGTTTCTTTGGTCATCTTTTGATAGCACTCACTAAAGGCTTCTGCTGCCTCTTGGACTAAAATAAAGCTAGCCATCTTATGGTGAGATAGCCCTGTTCACAGAAGTTATGCCTTTTTCTTTCTTCTCCCTCTATATGTAAGACACACATTTTTTTTTCCATTTTTGACCATCTTCTGCTATTTATGTGTCATTCAAGAATCTCCTGGGATGGGTGACTTTTGTAGGTGATGAAGCTGCATTGCCTGAGTTTACCTTTGCTTTTTCTCTTCTCACACGTGGAATATGAAAAATGAGCCATGTTCATGTCTGATACTCTTCTTCTCATGAAACAGAAATATGTGTGGATACGTAATGGCCACAGTAAACATCCTTTATCTCTAATTTCTAATTGACCCTAGAAGTCATATTCTTGTGAAAATTAAACCTCCTATATGAATTCTGTTTATTCATTAACATAAGTCACTTATTTTCTCTTGTGTTTTTCTTTTTCTTCCTCTCTCCTTTATATTCTTAGTGTACTTTTATGATTTACGTTAACTCTACTTTCTTGTTTTACTCCCTTCCCTACCTGAATCACTTACATTGAGATGCTTCCTGTGTTTTGTTCACCCTTATTTTCTCATAAAGATTCTACCAGCAGGGTACCTTGTTAATCCTTTCCTGCTTCTCCTTATGTATTCCTTTTTGCCATTTCCTTCCCTTTTGCTTCTGGTAGCTTTGCTAATCATCACCACCTCCCCATTTTAAATTCAGTCTTATAGCATCCCAGATAGCTCATTTCCAGTGATCATAAATTCAGAATTCATGCAAAATTCCTTTATTTAGAAAAGAGGATTTTTTAATTCAAAGCTCATCAACTTATGTAAATATGAGGCTGTCATGGTCGTCCTTGATAGCTTTAGCTGTAATACTTTCAGAGCACTGTATATTGATTATGAAAGTGTTGAAAATGAAGTCATTGGTTGTATGCACAGGTCAGGTATGTAAAACCCTATTGAACTCAATACTAGACCAGAATACTTGATTAGCCCCAATTGCGTTTCATTGTTTAATGTGAAATAAATATTTTTACAGCTACATATTTCTAATTCAACACATTCTAGCAAAGTAGTCCGTAAATAGTAGCACAGAAATATGACTGAATTCAGTAGATACTGGGTTCCTTCCATGTAAAGGCAGTATATTATGCATTTCAGAGTGTTTGTAGATGAGTAAAACCTGGTTTTACCTTCAAGGAATTTAATTCAATCTAATAGAGAAACAACATGTACATAAATCACAAAAATAGCTAACACTGAGCACCTACTATGTTCGAGGAACTGGTTTAAGCACTTGCATGTATTATCTTCTTCAATCCATCTAACAGTCCTGTGAGGGCTCTACTGGTGCTTTATCCTCATTTCATATGAGAAAGTTGAGGCATAGAGAAGTTAAGTGCCCAGATCAAGGTCACAAAGCTGGAAAGCCAGGGAAGGTTTTTGAATGGAAGAGTGGCATGATCAGGCCCGAACTTTAGGATGGGTATTCTGGCAGCAATGCTGAGTAGACAGAAGCAAGAAGTTGGGGGATAGGAACAAAATTGCTATTCCAGTCATCGATGTTGAAATAATCCATTAATTCGCAAATTATAATGGTGGCAGTGGAAATGGAAGGAGACTGTATAGACTTACAGAGATAAGAAAGACTTTGGCAAGTAACTAAATGTTGTATTGGGCGGTGTGGAACAGAGATAACTTTGAGGTTTTGATATTGGCGATGGGGAGAACAGTGATGCTCTTAAGGAACTGAGAGTGGAAAATAACCTAGGTTAGTGATTACCTCAGTTGCGATGATTAGAAATGTACAAAGGCAACTGGGTTATGGGATGGGAGCATAAGTGATGGATCAGAGATAGAGTCAACTGCAGTAGAAATAGGCAAAGCAGGTTTTCACAGAAGGGGAGAGTAGAGAAATGCCTAGTTGCATGGACAGGGAGAGAAAGAAGACAACTGTGATATAATGACATCTACAATAAAGCTTAGAGGATTGATTAACAATAAGTTATTACTCTTATAGCAAATAAAATTATTTCTAAATTTACTGACTCTCAACCTTCATCTTTCACATTTAATCATAAAGTAACTTTAGTGTAGTTGCACTGAATCTGATTATTTGGAATATTAATAGTTAACGTCAGTTTCTGTCACGAGTTATACGGGTTGAGAAAGTTGTACCAAAATGTAAGAACCTAGGGCTTTTAACAATCACACTTGAAAGAAACCTTGGGAGTTGCATTTGTCAAGCAGCTAGGAAAACCATTCATGCATACCCCACGTCCAAAGCTCCACAGGCAACCCAAACATGAAGAACGGAAAGGTCATTCTTCTTCCCGCGGTGTGATGGTTTGTTGACATATTTTGACACACCAGTACAATGCTGAAAGGATCTGACCTTCCTGCAATACTGAGGGACTCAGGTCTGGACAGAGTACCTGACACTCACTGAATGGCTCTCTTTGCCTTTCTCCTCCTCCTCCGATAAACTTACTCCTCAAACATGAAATGCTGCCTTCCATACAGAAAGATTACAAATTATAAATGAACAGAAGTGATTGCTTTTTAAATTTCTCGAGCTTTGTTTTTCATGTTACCATCAAGCTGAAAACTTTAGTTGGACGTATGCTTGCTTTCAATGCAAATGAATTCGCTTTTCAAAATGATAATTGTGAACAGAGATTGTTAATGCTTGAAACTAAACAAATGAGGAGGTCTCTATGCTGTGTTGCAGTCTTCATCTTTGTGATAGAAACCAATTGATTGGAGTTCACATGTTTGAGGATTACCTCTAACGTGCAAAGTTAATGTGCATACAGGTAAATATTAGGTAGCTTTTGAAATAGTTGCCTCAGCGGTATATCGTGTGTTAGGAGCTTGAAGAGTTAGGTGGAAATCAGAGAGCTCTCAAGAGAATTTTCTGTCATGTATAAATGTGTTCTGTGTTACGATTGTATACTGTGAACAGGAGCTTTGACTGGTTACCCGCTTTACCTTTCCCTCTTTTTTTTTATAAATTTTATTTATTTATCTATTTTTATTTATTGGCTGTGTTGGATTTTCATTGCTGCTGCGCGGGCTTTCTCTTGTTGTGGAGCACGGGCTCTACGCGCCTCGGCTTTAGTAGTTGTGGTGTGTGGGTGCACTTAGTTGTAGCTCACGGGCTCTAGAGTGCAGGGCTTAGTAGTTGTGGCGCACAGGCTTAATTGCTTCCTGGCCCAGGGATCGAAGCCATGTCGCCTGCCTTGGCAGGCGGATTCTTGAGCACTGCACCACCAGGGAAGCCCCCCATTTTATTTCTTAATGCAATATCATGGTGACGTGGGGGTGGAAAGAAAAATGTTTACCATTAATGAATTTCTAAAATATGAAAGTAATAAGCTAAGTACTTTTTAATCAGGAGCCGCTATTCAGAAAGATATTCTTGCTGTCTCCTCAAATAAACATAAAGTAGAATAATATTCTCCAAGCATTCAGATTGCACTTTGCAAAATGTAAAAAAGTTTTATATATTTGTCACCATATTGGAAAAGAGTAGTCAAGTATTTCAGTGATATTGTTTCCAAATGTGATAACTGTCTGCCCAGTTCAGATACTTTTTGTCTGTGATAAGTGTGTTAGTGGCATACCTAAAATTAAGATGGAAATTTTGAAGTACTTGTTTCAAACTATTACCTATCTTGCATAATCTTTGAACTTCCCAGTAGCACCCTGAGCATCATACATCTTTGCTGGAATTGTTTCCCTTTCTGTTTTCTCTACCCTTTCAAAAGTTGTCATGTCACTGGAAACCGGTCTCCAGTACCGACAAAGCACTTTCAACTCCTACCTAGGTCACCACTAGGCTTCAGCTCCAATTTCCTGATATTCCTCTTTCAGGTTAGACCTCTAAGTTCGTGTGTTCTGAGAACCAACAGCCCTGATCCTGATCTGCCTGCCCAGGGCCCGGTCACACCGGCTCCAGTGTGCCAAAGCGTGGGCACCCCCCACCCAAGACCTTACCTTTCAGGATTTTATGTAATTTTTAATTGACACCTATATCTGACATTGCAGGTGTACTTCTCATTGTAGAGTCTTTCTCAACATAGTAATAGCTGAAAACCTCTTTTCACTTAACTATTACATGGGTTAATTTTACTGCACCCTGACAGGTTTCCTCCTGAAACTCAAGTGGTCAGATTCTTTTGTGTTTTCTAACTGTTCTCCATGAAACCTTGTAACCCCCCATCCAGCACATGGGTACACACACACACACTCTTCTCACAAATTGCTTTGAATACACAGCAAATCTATTTGAAATGACAGGGAAAGGGTTAAGTCCTGACAGTCTTTTTACTGGATTTATTAGTGACTTAATGTCTACACACGTCTTTCCTTTAAATTCACCCCTAGATACACAGGCATAAATTAACCCGACTGTTCCTAATGTTATACCATTTTTACAAACATCTTTTCCTGAGAAAGTACACCACAAAGTTCTGTTGTTTTGCTAAGTTCCTGTCCTTCTTTTATAAATTCTTAGTGAAATTTCTTTCATTGTAGGGAGGAAAAAATATATTCTATCAATTATTTTAAAAAGCAATAATTCATTATAGTTGATCGTAAATGTCAGGAAGCAAAGACCCAGCTGAAGCATTTTGTCACTAATCATGCTGTTTTTCTTCTAATTAGTTAATTTACATTTTACAAATTAAGGGTAAAATTCAGACAGAAGATAACATCATAGCTTTAACTGACCTATGTTTGTATCTGCCAAATTTAAGTTAATTAGAAATGTAGATGCTGTTTGTTTTATCTGTCAGAAAAGCTCATCTTTTTTCTTAAAAAAAAAGTAGACACACTTTTTTTCCCCTCAGCATTTATCATCTAAATAATAGTCTTGCCAAGATGGCAGCCTCATAATAAACTCTTTTCAGTGGAGTGATGGGTAATGAAGCTTGCTTGTGAAGGCAGCAAAAAATGTTGTCTGGCCAAATGCATGAATATGATGGCTAGAGAATCAGTGGACTTTCTCAGTCATCAATCTTTTTAGTAGCCTCTTATACATCTGAATATTTTGATAGATGATCTAATAATTGAGTTATCTATCTTTCTAACTATCAGAGTTGCATAAAAATTATTCTTACTTGCTACTGAATATTAAATATATTAGGCATCCAGTAAATTTTTCATAAAAGGGCCAAAAGGTGAAAGATTTTTGTTATTCTATAAATACCTCTTAATATATTGAATGTTAAGCCCTTTGAAATTTTCAACTCTTAATTCCCTCTGTGAGAAGCAGATATATTCTTAAAAAGGACATGCCCATTGTAAGTAGGACATAGAGTAGTTACTATATAGCTAATGAAAAGTAAACCCTGGGAACACAGAGATGCAGCTCAGTAGTGTAAAATGGAATGCCCTTGCTAGTCTAACACTAGTGACACATTTAATGTGATACAGATTTTCCGTACGAGGAGCACAAAGGATGTGGGTGCAAAGAAAGACTATGTGATTTTGATGTTTCCATCATCTGGGGAGGAAGAGGATCCTACCAAAAAGGGAAACTTGCATATCCGCTGCCTGCCTAGCATTTCACCTGATGACATCAAGTGTTCTTTTAACGCACAAGTAGTTCTTTCCTCCCATATGGCTTTATATTGTGTTTTGTTTTGTCATACACCACTCTGACTATTAAAAGCTTATCAACAACAAGTGTGCTTCACTGGGATTGAAAAGCAGCAAGGAACATTGGCAGGAAACAGGTCACTTACAAAGTAGGCTTTCTCCACCGCCTACCACCCGCACTTCTTCAAGGTGACCTTGCAGTGATGACATCCCAGTAACCAACATTAAAATAGTTCTGCCCTGGAAGAGCAGGCATTTGTTTGCAGGTCTGAAGGGTTACCAATCCTGTACATCTTGAAGGGCACTCAAATGAGCAGGGCCTTGTAAATTGGATTTCTATTAGCCAGACGTGATGATAGCTCTTCATCAGTGCAACGGGAGGAAGTGCTATCAATAGTTCCAGCTCTAAATATCTTTTTTTTCCTTTTTCAATGCCATACTTATTTTGGGTCTCTCATCCAAAATGGTGATGAATACTAAAAATCACCGGAATTCATTGTGTTTAAGGTTTTAAATAAACCTTAAAAACTAGACAACAGCTATTTTTAAGTGCTTTTCAACCTGAAAAGCATTTGGAATATTAAAATGTGTCAAAACGTATTTAAAAAAAAAAAAAGCATTTGGAACAAAAATCAAAGACGTAATGGTCAGAAACAAATAGGTTAAGACTGTCTTAAACCTTGCTCTCTTTTCTCTCTTTATAGTTCCCCACGTTGATTTCAGCTCATAGCTTTCCTATGTATAAACGTTTGGGATGATGGACTTTCTCTTCATTTTCTGCATTGAAAATAATAAGTGAGAAGGGTAATACCAATTGTAGAAATCTCTCAGTGGGTTACATCTGAGGAACTATTACTCTCTGGTACTTTGATCTTTTCCTGGTTTTAAGAATTTTGCTTTTATAATTTGAGGTTGGATAAAAGCTGGTGTTTATTTTTTATAAGAGATACAGCTGGGAATTGTAAACTCTTAGAGATGTATTTTAAATTATACATTTAGAACAATTTGAAATGATGGTATTGGGGAAGTTTCAGGGGAGGGAAGAGTCTTTTCTTAATCAAAGTAGCAAACAGCTGTGTTCTTTCTAGTCTGTCTTTTGATTAGCATGGCCTCATCCATCACTGGTCTTTGATATGAACACCAAGAAGTCACGTCCTTTTGTTTTAAATGATAAATATGCCTTTGTCATGAATACTCATAGGCAACCCAGGATTTACATCTGAATTGTCAAAGTGTAACTGCCCAGCTCCTGTGATGAGTGACTTTATTAGTGAAATAAAGAAGTTTTTAATTTGTCATGGATAGGCTTAGATGGTGACATTATGAGACTACGTGGGTTGTGATGCTAGAAAAAGTTGTCCTTCCCCCACTATTTTTCTAAGATTTGTCATTTATCAAGGAGAAGCAATCTGCCACAGGAGGCTCTCTGTGAACATTTTGACTTTAGAGCCATTTCGGTTTTATTATTTAGGCTTGAGAGCTGGTAGTTCTTCTCAAAACTAATACTATGTGAAGTGGCAGGCTTCTGATGGTCAATCAGTATTAAGATTTGTTCTGTCTGGCTGTTATTGCCAAAGACACTAATTTTTTAAACTTCAGCTTTATTTCAAGGTTGGTGTCAGTAGTGTTTTCCAAACAAGTTTCTTTCTTCAGACTCACATCTACTCAAATATATTTATGTATGTGCTATTTATATAAATACACTGACACATAATATCTACCTGTATGGTGCTGTGTTACTCATTAAAACTTTTGGACTGTCAAGTTCAGCTGTTGTATTCAGCTCTTCTACTAAGAAATTTGGACCATTAAAATTAAAAATATTGTGAAGTCTTGATATTCTCTCGTCTGTAGTATAAAAGATTTCAGCTTATGTATTTTTGCCTTATTTATTTCTACATTTTTAATAGGCAAATATTTTGATAATTTTATTAAAGTTTTTTCTTATGATAAATGTTCAGAATGTTTCATGTTGGTGATAAGTAGTTCATTCTAGTTTATGTATAAAAGACATTCTATAAAGATTTGGTATATTAACAGAAACTTCAACAGAAATTGCATTACCTTTTATAAGCTTTGACTTTATAATTTCAACACAACTATTTTTAAAAGCAGGTCCTCCTTAACTACTTTAAGAAACGTTTTCATTTTTTCTTTTTCAACTCAACTGACTGGTTAATTATCTAAAACAACCTTTAACTTAGAATGTTGGGATTTATAAGAGAGTTAAGCTGTATGTTTTATTTTGATTCAATCTCTCTCCATAAAATTCACTTTAAAATGGCTCCATCAATTATAAGAGCCCCACTTAAATTGTGTTTTATTTGGGGTCATATTCCTCACCCCATGAATGCATTAATCTTAGCTTTTCTTTGCTTTATTGTGTCAAAACTGCAGTTCAGCAATTATTTTTTAAAAATATTTCTTGATTGCCAAATAAATTAAAGACAAAAAAAGTACTTGATTAGAAATTAACTTATCATCTAAGGATTTTTCTTTTTTCTCTTTTCTTTCTTTCTTTCTTTTTCTTTCTCTTTTCTTTTTTTTCCATTTCTTAGTATCTCTTAGGTCACCTATTTCATTGGAATAGAAGTCTTATTCATGTTTGTTTCCCAAAAGAAAACAATCCTTAACAACTCCAAAGCCCAACCCCTTACATTAATTGAGATTTTTGTACTGTAATGTGTGTCTTGAGTTTTTGAGACCCTGAGGTTTTCACCCAACTTGAAGACAATGATGCCAGTGAGCTTCTGTCCGGAGTTAATCAGCTGCAGAATTTGTAAACTGCACATGTGTCAAAGTTGAAAATGTTAGCACTCTAATAGAAGCTTGAAAAGGTTAGATCTGATAAAAGCCGTCAGCAGTTAAAGGAAGTGATTTATGAGAATGTAATGACACAAAATGCCTCATTTATCACTCATATATAGATAGGTTAAGGTTCCTGTGTCATACTTTAAAAAACTTGACCACTTCGAATTGTCAAAATAAGTACTTAATTGCCCTTCATCCTTTTCATTTTGAATTTATTTCATTTGAGTTTGGTAATTTTATCTACGATCACTTTACTTTCATTGACTTCACATGGTTCCATTTAAAGTCATTCATATTTTGGATTTTCAAAAAACTGTACATCATTGATCGTTTTGAAGTTTTATTAGCTAAAGCTGTTGCAAGGAAAGGCTAAGCCAACCTTATGTATGTCCATTTACATTTTTGTTTAACACAAATGCCATGGAGATATGTTAAAGTTTCATTTTGTCTTTTTGACACTTGTAATTTTCATCAGCATTTTCTAATCCTCTAAATTTTCTTTACGTCTCTCCTTAAACAGTGCAACATGAGGCTTTTTTTAAATTTTTATTTTTTTTAAGCAACATGGGGTTTTAAAAGACAGAGCCATCAATTCGTTTACCCTCCTAGTAACTCAACTTAGTATTTAAGCTCCACACAAATTAAATTTAATGAAAACCTGCCTGTCTGGTTAAATGATCCTTTAAAAAAAAAAAGATAAAAACAAAAGTTGAGAGATGCCAACTTGTATTTCTTCCCCAGATTAATTAAAATACAATTCTCAATTATTTCTGTATACATTCTAAGAAAAGTATAAACTTGGAATTGCTAAACATCTGTTTGCTTATTTGATATCTAGTTTATGCATGAATATCAACACTATTAAATAAAAACTATTTTATAAACTGCCAATATATCAAAGTAATGTTATAAAATACAAGTTTTATTATGATTATTACAGTTTTAAACTCTTTAGTATGAAGGGTAGAATTGTTTAAGGGCGTCTTGGAAATTATTCAGATCATTAAATATGGCAGAAGTGTCTGGGGGTTTCCCCCTTTGCCCCACTACAGCCAAAAAATAAAACTTTGGAAAACTTTCACAGTCTCAGTTTGTTAGCCAAGTATTGCCCTTTCTTCAACAGGGACTTCCCAGGTTCAGTTTAAGAAGTCAGAGTAATTTCTTCAACAAAGCAGAGGCATGACAGTACATGGGGAAGGGAGGAGCTGTCCTAGGAGGAGAAACTTAAAGACATCATACCAAATGTAGTTGACCTTGTTGTACCTTGATTCCATCAAATGGACTAGAAAAAAATACATTTTTGAGACACTCATTGAGAGTTAAGTATGGATTGATGTGAATTCTTAAAACCAAGAAATTGCTATTACTTTTGTTAGAAATGACAGTCATTGTGGTTATGTAAGAAAATGTCCGTTTTAAAAAGAGATACATACAAGAATATGTAGTGGTGGAGTGACTTGGGGCCTAGGATTTCTCGTAAAATATGTCAGCTAAGTAAATACATAAGTTGAGAGAGGGAAAATTAAAAGGGGGATATAACGTTTACAAGATGGATATTAAGTAGGGGGATTCTCTGCTTTTCATACATTTAAAAAAATTTGCAATCAAAACCAAAAAAGTCAGGGAGGTTGTTAGGTCAGGTCAATCTTGTCCAAAAAGTATTGCTTTTTAATACAAAATTATAATACCTTATGTATTTTAATATTTTCTTGTTGCCAACTTTAATTTTAAAGTCATAAGGTATAATCTAAAAATGTTTTTTTAAATCTCCAAAATTTACCCCCCCCCAAAATCATCTAATTGGCTAACATCAAAACCAGTTACAGTACTTTAACTCAATAGCAAATCTGATATCTTCTAACGTAGAAAAGGGCTAAGAAATTCTGCACATTTATTCAAAATATGACAGAAACCTATTATCATACTTTTTTGTGCTCTGAAAAGTACATTGCTTCTAAATGGCATTGCAAATCTTTTTGTTGTTGTTGTTTAAATGTGTAATTTCCTATATTTCTGACAACAGAATTTTAAAACGTGTAAGTCTAATATTTTAAGCTTTGTTTTTTATCACTGTTTACTAAAGCCTTTTCTTGAGTTGCAAATATACTTTCCTAACTTAAGAAATATTAAATGGAATGTATTTCTTCCTACATGCATCTTTGTTCAGAAAAAAAATGTACATTTAAATTAAAATCTTAATTCTTCCATGATTTAAAAAATCTGTCTATATTGACTTGGCTATCTTTAGACATATATGCAGTATTTTTATCTTTAGACAACAATAAAAACCCTGAAGATCTCAAACTCTTAAAAATGTACATTGATTTGAAGAAAATGTATTTTTCATATGAATTTATTTATTTACCCTACTTGTGTTAAAGGATAATTAATCAAATGTATTTTTCTATTTTTGTAAGTCATTTACATATATTAAGGCAACACAAGAAGCACCATTTCAATTTAACCTTCCAGAGATTAATCATTTTATTTGAAGGAGTTTTGTTGTTATTTTTTCAAATCAATGATTAGGAAAAATTCATATCATGTGTGTTTATATAATCATAGGAGTCAAAATTGTCTCAATCTATGAATCTTAATAGTTTGCTCTTGTAACAACTATGAGGAAATGTATTAAAATGCCTTAATTACAGTGCAAGGAAAAGAGAGAGCACAGTCTTAGCATATGATCTTTCAATTGTTCACCAAAGGATAAAGAAAGCATTCAAGCGTGGTTTCAAGAACTGTCAGCAATAAGAAAATGCAAGGTGCTTTGTAGAGCCTTAAAGACTTTTCTGGGAAGTAGATTTAATTAAGAAGTGAAATAGACTTCATTTTAAAGAAATTTTTTAAATGTTATAAAATTTCATAATGTTAATATATTAATAAGGGCATTATCTTCCTACCCCAGATGAGAAAAAGTCATCCATGAGGCTCTTATATTTGATTCACACAGTGATGGATCTTATAAATATTATTCTTTAGGTTTGATTTGAGTGAGAATTATATATGTAATAATTTTTTAAGGCGTTCTCTGTCTGATTCATATATGCTAAGTCAACCTCACCCGTAAACTAGGAACATCTAGCAGTCTTCCTGCTACTAAGCGAAGTCCTTTTACCCACATTAAAGTTCAAAGTGATCAGAAAGATGGATTTTTGCACTATCTTAATTAACTTGTTAATTTGTACATCGCTCCTTGTCAGCACAGCACTAATCCTGGTAGTCAGGTATAAGAATTTCAGAAAAACTTTAACTTTGATATCTAAAAAAACAAAAACCAAAAAGAAAAAAACATTTATTTTCCATTGAGTTCAGTCAAAAAGCCTAATTAACAGTACGCCTCCAAGTTGCATTAAACTAGAGAAGGTTAACCTGAGTGTGTGATAAGTAGCTGTTTATAAATAACTCCAGCCTCTTCTTTCAGCGCTTGGCTTCAGCCTGCTCTGCCTCTGTCGAAGTTTGGGGAGTTAGTCTGCTCCCACCAAGAACCCACACATCAGTATTTACCGGCTACTTCCAGGCGCCAAATATATTCATGTCTTAATTGTCTTCGTTCCAGGACACCTCATTTGGAGACAAATCAATTTCAGAAGAGTGGTGTTTTTAAATAATTGCTCTTTACATTGAGAAACTGTTTCCGGACCAGTGTTGTTGTTTTTCCAACTAGTTGATGACCAGTGTATTCACTGTTCAACATTTGAAAAAAAAGATTAATTTGGCAGTGTATTGAAAGACCTTATTAAAATCTCCAGTGCCTAGACTTCTATTTAAAATAACACTATGGAACAATAGCTGAGCACAAGTTCAGGGACTGGTTTCCAGTTTAACTCACACAGAGATGTAGCCACTAAAAATGTCTACTCTGTGTTTCCATTAACTTGAGTTTCTCAGTTTAAATTACTGTTCTACAGAAGATACCACAGACTACTTTGTTCTTAAATAGTCATATAGTAGATTGAGTAGTACTTGAAGATTTGTTGCATTTTGACTGTAGGAAAAATAATGCCTCTGCATGATAATGTGTATATGATTTGCATGTGCATTGTATAGTTCACAATATACATATGCATTCATCATGTTATTCTTTGCAATATGATGAATTATGTCAGTTTATTGCATGTCTGCATGTACCTCATCTCTTAATTAAAACATTAATCACTAAAATTACCAAAGATATGTAGCTTTACTGTACTTTTAAAATTTAACGTTGATCTTTGCATAGTAATATACATATTATTTCTAATTGGTAGGCAATACTAAGACATTTTAAGTAAGGATTTCCATGTTACGATTCCATCATATCAATTATTTTAAATATGCTTATCTTAATATATACTTACAACACACTTTTTAACCATTTTAAATCATTTTTATATGAAATTAATTTCCTAAATCACTAAAATTACCAAAGACATACAGATGTGCATATATATATGCATATTATATGATCAACATTAAAATTTGAAAGAATATCTATAGTCTTTCTGTACTTTTAAATTTTAAAGTTGATCTTTGCACAGTCATATGCATTATTTCTAATTGGTAGGCAGACTATAAGACATGTTAAGTGAACATTCCATGTTTTGCTCCTAGCAAATCAATTGTAAATGTTATTTTAATGTATGTTTGCCACACCCTTTAACATTTGTGTTGTTTAATCATTGTTTCCTTCATTTGAGATTAATTATACTTGATGTGAATTTCCCAGCGCCTAATATTAGTTCATTTACAAGTAATGGGCATTTGCTATTCATGTGATTCAATCCTTTAGAAATCCATACCTTCAGAGCAGAATAACAAAGTGTGAGGCTTTGAGGAAGAATTGGGGAAAGAATGGTACCACCTGGTCATGGAATGTACTTGTTAGGAAGGAGGCACGTGTTGCAGTGTCCCTGCTCATCAGTCCAGTTAACATTCCTGAGAGAAAAATTGTATTCATTTAGCCCTAAACTATTCCTATAACATTCACCACTAGTTTTCTTCTCAGCCCCAGACCTTGCTTTGTGCTTCTCTGAGAAGACAGAGGCCTCCCTCACGTGACTTCATTAAGCCACCCCCATCTCTCTCTCAGTTTTTGCTTATTCTCTCCCTTTGGGTCAGATGAAGATGGTTCCTTACTACATTTCTTCCTTTCCTCAGTTTTCCCATGCTTTGAAAGTCATCCTTGGCGTAAGCATTAGAGCCACTAACTTGTTTCTTTCTTCCCTCTGTCACCCAGCATCTTGATATTTATTCATGCTGGTGGCCTCTACATCAACACGCACTTGCTGAAGAACTTGACATTCTCCCATGCTTTGTTTCAGAAATATATCTGTGAATGCTGCTTTGGTGTAGTGTTGGTTATGCCCCTGCATCCTACACACCTACCTAAACATTCAGTCATTCCTGATTGAGAGGCTGAGGAACCTTCCGCCTGCTCACCTGGACCTGGCACTGATTTTGTGCCTGGGATGCTGAGCTATTTCAGAACCAGGAGAGCACTAGTCTCCCACACCTCCTGCCCTCCTTGTTTTGTCTTTCTTTCCTGCACACTGTCGCTAGATCTCTCTTCTAAGTACACACCCCTGACGTGACATTTCCCTCTGTGTGTGTTTTATCTCCATCCCACTCCACTCTGTTCTGTGACCTGGGAGTCTGACCCATAGGGACCACATCAGCAGACTCCTTTGCCCTCTGGCTTCCTGTTGTCTGTTGGGTTCATTCAAGGGTGGGCTCTGGCAGGAGATCCAAGGGTGCAAAGAATGTGCCATGAAGGTATTTGTTCTGCTTCTCTTTCAGGTCCCTCGGATGGACTTCCTGTGACAACCAAGTCCATCCTGTCACTCGATCTTACCCACTCAGCTCCCTTCTCAGCTCTGGGTGTCCCTTCCTTCTCTCTGCCATTCAAACCTAGGGGTGGTAATGTCTCTCTTCTGTTGATAGCCTGGAGGCATTGCACATCCGAACCTCCTTAGAATTTTTAGCCCTGTCCATTCCATACAGAGCAAAATCAGGCTCCACATCCTGACCACTGCGCCTCCAGCCTTATCCTGAGATGTTACTCCACGTTCCAACACAATTTCAGTCAAGCAAACATACCTCACAATATCCTTTTGCATGTCTTTGTTCTTGTGTGATCCAATGCCTGCATTCTCCATATTTTTGCGTATTATATCTGACCTGCCCTTCTTCTAAATTATTCAGATGAAGTGAGTCACCTGGAGTATAGACTGAAGCCAACAAGTATCAAGTCTTGCATTTGAAGCTAAAGTTATATTAAGAGAGCTTGGAAAATGTTACTCTCCCCTGAACTTTAGACCCATATATCCACCTGGCTTTTCAGCATCTCCACGTGGATATATGTTAGATGTCTCAGACTCAGCATGCCAAATCTGAATTCCAGATGCCCCTAAAAGATTCCCCCATCCCAGTTAATGACAACTCTACCCTTCCATTTGCTTAGACAAAATACCTTGGGGTCATTCTTGTTTCTTTCTCTTACAGTTCACTTCTGATCTTTCTGGAAATCCTGTGGATTCTACCTCCAAAAATATATCCAGAATCCAACCATTTTTCACTGTCTTCGCTGCTACCACTTGGTCCCAATCACCATAATCTCTTCCAGTGTTGAAATAATTTCTTAACTGGTCTCCGTGCTTCCATCCCCACCCTCCTGAAGTCTTTTCTCAGCATAGCATCCAGATCATCAAATATAAGCCAGATCATTTTAATCCTTCACTAAAAATCTTCCAGTGCTTCCCTCATTGACCCAGAATAAGAACCCAGATCCTTACATTGGCCTTTGCAGCACTGCATGGTTCCTTTCAGTAATTGCTGCGATCTCACCTCCCACCACCTTCCTCCTCTCTCACTCTGTACCAGCCACTGTGGCCTCTTTGCTTTTCCTCAGACTTACAAGGTACATTTTTGCCTCAGGCCCTTTGCACTGAATGTACCCTTTGCACTGAGTGTGCCCTTTGCATGAAACACTTTTCCTAGATGTATCCGTGATTCCGTGTCTAAAGTCAGATACAACGTCGCTTTCTCAGATCCACCCTGACCCTCTCCTACAGCCGCCCTTTTCCTTCCTTCGTGTTTCTCCATAGTCCTCTTCACCTTCTTGCACGATTTGTACTGTCCCTTATTTTATTTACTCCATTAGAATTTGGGATCTGTTTTGTTTACTGTTGTATCCTTAAAACTAGAACAGTGCCTGACATATAACAAGCTCTTAATAAGTATTTGTTGAGCAAATGAATAGGTTTGTTTTGAACAAGCGTAATGTATTTTTTAAATGTAAATATCATGTATCAGTGTTAATGGTACAAATTGTCATATTATCAGCGTTTGATGTTCCCAAAGTTTCTGACACTCGGAAGAAAAAGAAACGTTTCAAATCTAATGCATTTGCATTAGAAATAATCGGTCTTTCAATTTTGCGGTTAGAAGAAAACAGGTCTTCCCTTCTCTTCATTGCTCTTGTCTTTATTAGGAAACCCCCTGTAGCTTCTGAGAGAAATAATACCAACTTTTTAAGAATTATCAGTATTGTTTTATATGCTATTAATATGTTTGGAAACAATACTATTGTAGTTAATTTATCAAACCTGTTATGAGAAATGCACACTGTGACACACATTTTACCTGTTACTGTCGAGTATCAAGCTTCAGAACTAATTATGCAAATGTTTCGAATGTTAGCAAATCTAAAGTAAAGCAGAAGATGGCATCTTGGAGCCAAGTGGAAATAAGTATGCATTCTCCTATTTCCATTTTGATTACCGAGAATTATACAAAACTATTTTAATTGAATTTAAAAGACCCATAGTGTGGGCCATCTCTGCACATATTACAGCCAACAGAAATTAAGTTATTAATATTTCAAAGGAAATACCATGCATTACTATCATGCAGTATTTTTTATATTCTCTAAATATTCATCTAAAATGCTGTATTTACTACATAAATTCATATTACTTAGCAAAAGTAATATTGTTTTGTATGGGAAAAGGACTTGCTTGGGTCAGAGTTTCACTAAATACCATTTGCTGAAAGTGCTCCTCAAAACAAAGGTTGGGTGGTAAAACGCTTTTGGAAAATATGGCTTACTACATTGAAATTTCAGAGGCTCTGAGAAGTTCTTGTGAAGGAAACATGTTTATCATTTTTTGGCCCTGCATTGCTTAAACTTATTTGATCAAGTATCACTTTTTGCATCTAATAATTCTTTCCCTTTGGCATGCCCTCTTGAGAACTCCTGTGTGGACTCCTGACAGATAGAGATGATAGTCACATCAGTGGTGGGATGTAAAGTGGAGGGGAGCTGTCGACAAGGAGATGAATAATACCTCTGCCTGGGCATCCTAACTAACCAAACTTCACATCACTAAAAAGTCCATATGGCATCCCCTTAGGCCAGAGATTGCAAAGCGACGTGCTCCTAGGGGCCAGGCAGACAATTTAAAGGGATGGGAACTGTGGTGAAGCTGAGAGCCAGCAGTGCTTCGTCGTGGGGTGGCCACCACTCCGTCTCAGCCCACTGCGGCCCTGGAGATACAGTGGACCTGGCACGGCCAGATCTTCAAACAGTATTGAAAGTCCAGAGTTTCACGTTTAGTCTCCTACATTTTAAATGGTGTTAACTAATTCCATGTTAAAAACACAAAATCCTGGAGACCAAATAAAATATATTCCAGGGCCACCCCAGTGTGTGACCTCCACCTTAAGAGGAATTGGTGTGGCAACATAAAAAGACAAGGAACATGGGGAAACCTACAATGCACTCCTCCTCCTGCATGCATGGGCCCTTGTAGAAAGAAGGTAGCTTTACTTTCAGTATTTTTGAGGCCAGAATATTTCCAACCAGGTATAAATCTTTGAGTCTGAAAAGCCTTAAAGAATAGCTTACTTCATTGCCCTCATCAAATAATTATGATAATTTAATATCTGTAAAGATGTTTTTACAAAGTACCAACATTGAAAATAAAATGATAGCCTCTAGGTGTATTAGTTTGCTAGCGCTGTCATAACAAAATACCACAGACCAGATGGCTTAAACAACAGAAATTAATTTTCTCACAGTCCTGGAGGCTAAAAGTCTAAGATCAAGGTGTCAGTAGGGTTGATTCCTTCTGAAGGCTGTGAGGGAGGGATTTGTACCAGGCCTCTCTCATTGGCGTGGAGAGAGCTGTTTTCTCCCAGTCTCTACATCCTCTTTCCTGTATGTGTGTCTCTGTGTCCCGATGTCCTGATCTTATAAGGACACCAGTTATAGTAACTTAATTGCCTCTGTAAAGATTCTGTCTCCAAATAGGATCACATTCTGAGGTTTGGGGCCAGCGGGTGGGGGCGGGGGGTGGGTATTGGATTTCAACGTCATATGTTTTCTTTTTTGGATACCTAAAAATTTGGTACAAAGTTTTAACCATAAAATTTTATACTTAAGCCAGGAAAAGTTCTTTTGTTCTTTTTAGAATTGCAAAGGAAATAGTACATAAAACCAGCTGTCCAAAGTTTTATATAACTTATGCAGGTACCTACAAAAAATAGCATGTGTATGTGAGTTGCTAGGAGAGGAATGATTGAAACTATAGACCCATTTATTTTGGACCACCATCAAGCACCTAAGTAGATATACAAGTTAGAATGTATACCTAATAAATATAAAATGTAGTAGGAACTGAATAATGAGTTAAAATGAGATGTGAAAGCTTGCTGCTATTAACATTATGCTGTGTTCTAATGCATAAATGTTCTTAGGATCTCTAAGCTTATGCAAAACAATTCTTTTTTTGTTTTGTTTTATTTTTGGTTATCTTCTCTTGTTTTAGTGCTTCTTAACATACAGGAAAACAAAAAATCATTACCTTTTAAGATTTTAATGGCCAACAAAGAAAAAAGGTAAAAATAAAACAGAATCTTGAATTCAATATTGATTATATAAACTATTTCAAATCAGCTTTATTTTCTCCACCTCCTGCTCACAATTTTCTTCACACCTTCATAAAGTTCCAAGACCCCAATGTGCTTGGGTTGAGACCTTCTGTAGCCTTCCTATTGTTTATTTACCTGTGTGGGGTAAATATTCCCAAGTGCAGGCTGGTTTTCTTTCCAAACTGCAGCAGATTGCTGAAATCACTTACTCACATATTCCTTCATTTATTCATTTAACACGTACTGTGTGCTAGGTAGTCAGGTAGGCATTAAAGATAAGCATGGCCTCTAACCTCAGGGAACTCACAGTCTGGTACAGTGAACAAAAACATAAAACAGGGAATTTGCAGTAGAGATATTGGCCGAGGGTCCCCAGAATAGAACAGTCACTCAAGTCAGAATAAGTGAGAAAGACCCATGAGTTAGGTCACATGAAAAGTACAGAAATTTTCTAGGTAACTGGTTACAAGAGAGACGGAGTTGTTATGTTGTCAAAGCTGCAAAAACACGAAAACACATGGGGTATTGAGGGAATTGTAAATACCTGGGTATTTCTGAAGTATAAATTGTGTGTCAGGAAATAGAGGAGTTGAGACTGGAGAAATCGGAGCCAATTCATAAAGGGGATTTGGAGAAATCATGTGGGCATTGGGCATTGAAATATTTTAATCAGGAAAAAAGCATTTTAAAAAAGATTATTTGGAGAGTGATGTGGGGGATAGATCGGAAAGGAAAAACACTGAGTCAGGGTACTATTGCAAGTTCATTTAAGAGGCAGTAAAGTGATGTGTTTAAGAGGCAGTAAAGTGATGTGTTTAAGAAGACGTTAGACCTGGAGCCAGGGTACCACCTTGGCAGCCTGGCTCTGCCACTTATTAGCTGTGAAACCATGGGCCAGTCCCTTCACTTCCCTGAGCCTCAGTTTCCTCATCTGAAAAATGGAAATGATAATAGAATCCACTTTATGGAGTTGCTATGAGAATTAAATGAGTTGACACATGTGAGGTGTTTAGAACTATGCCTAGTATATAGTGATCACTCAATATATGTAGTGATTATTGTTATTAATAATTGTTAAACAATAATGGCTAGGACTAAATGGGGCTAGATGATAAATGTGAGGCAGATTAAAACATGAGAATTCAGGAATTATCTTAGTAAGGTTGTAGAGGAGGGTGTTTAGCCCATTTGTAGCCTGCTACCAGGACTAAACAGCTAAAGATATTCTGTGTTCTGCAAAGTTCCTTCTTGGTGTTAAGTTCCAACTGTGCAGCTTTCATGTTTTAATCTAATGAAATGCAACCACCAGCACATCCCTGGTATTTCTGCCTCTCCATCAGTAGATGCTGCTGTCAGGATCACTGTCACCTCTGATGCTTGAGCCCTAGTTATGAGGTGAGCTTTATTCACACCCTCAATCTCCCCTGGCATAAGAGAAACCATGAGGCAGTACATAAACCCATGGCCTTAAATATTTTATTTTTCATTCTAAAGAAATCTTTCCCATTTTTTTTTTTTTTAAGTCTCTGCAAACTTTGGTGTTCTATTTCCCTGAATTTACTGGGCCTTCATGAAATCCATCACCAGATGATTGACAGTAGGAACGTTGGAAACTTGTTTTTCTATCCTTCTATTTAACGGGCAAAATCAAAGTCTTTGTCACTCTAATCTGATATTTGTAAGAAGGAATTCTGCAGCGAAGGATCTAACAAAAAAGGCCCACTTTCTCTGCAGGCTTTTCAGAGCAACACCTGCTTCAGTGGAGGCAAGCAGCTGGCTGCCAAGTACCTCTCCCAGGCTCTGTGGTCCGTACCCACCCATCTGGGTTATCCTGCTTTCTTCTCGGGGGAACACATGTCAGCCAGCCATGCTAGCATTCTCTCCGTGAGCATTATTGTGTCTGAATCTCTCTTCCTAAATGCATCTGGAGTCTAGTTTAGTAAGAATCCCTCCTTGCTTGCCCTGTCTAATTGAGCACCTACTGTGTCCACTATTGTGGGCACCAGGAATGCAGCCATAAACAAGACACATGAGGCCCCATCCTTAGAGAGCTCATATTATGATGGGAAAGACAGAAAACAAGTAAACGAATAAATGCATTCTTTTCAAATCATGAACATATGACCAGGGAAGGTCTTTCTGACCGACATGGTAAAATACATCTCAATAAATGTTTGAGTTGAGTTGGATGCCTCTGCACTTCAAACTCAGACTGTGACTTTGAAAATGGCCTTCAAGTGTACTGCCGTTTTGTGTGTAGCTCTGTTTAGCCTATGTGAGATCAGAGGGATTGAACGTTTTGGCTGTAGGATAGCTCTGTGGTGTGAAGTTTTTCTGGTATGTGGCTATTGACATGAATGCCACAATGTCTAGCTTCCTACTTCCTGAAAGCAGCTGAGCACCTGTAATATTGTTTCCCACCGCTTTTGTGTACACCAGTAAACCAGTAAGCAGAAAGGGTGGATATGTGTCTGTGTTCTTATTGTCTGTGTACTTCAGAGAGTATGTATGACCAGATTTTGATAAATGGGCCTTAATGACCACCCAGTCAGCACATACATGAAATTTAAACATCACAGGGTTCTTATGCATTCTAATAAAACTAAAGGGGACAAATAATTGTAGTTTCCCCAGCATTTGTACAGGCGGTGATTCACTTTCACCACTAAAATATTTGCATTAAGTTAAATACTTCATGTGTTACCAGCACAGGGCTAGGGCCCTGTAAAAGCTGAGTAAACTTGTCATTGTTTTGCATTAAGTACCCACTCTGTAATGAGTACTAAACTTACAAAAACAGATGCTGGCCCGAATCAACTCGTTGTATCTCCTTTGAAATTAATCTAGCAATGTGTTCAACTTTGATATGTATGACAGCCTGAATAATCCAAATCTGACCTCACTGTTATGTCAAACAACCATTACTTGCTAAAAATATGGAGAGAACTCGAAACTCCTAGTGTGTGGAACTTTCAGAACAACTGTTATCCAGTTTGCTTTCTCCTTTACATTATTATTCTATTATTGATACAAATTGTATGTATCTATCAAAAATTTTATGAGTATATTATCACATCCATTAGTCAATATGTGTTAAGTATGGAGCTGATTCATATCAGTTAGCTTTATTTACTTAAAATATTGCTTATTTTTAAATTTTCAAATCATAGGACACAGAAATGTATAAAAACATCCTGTTCATAATTGTGCTGTAGTTGGGAATTTGAGTTCTTAAATGGATCTCTGAAGCTAATTTTTTTATATATATAAATTTATTTATTTATTTATTTAGTTATTTTATTGGCTGCATTGGGTCTTCATTGCTGCACACGGGCTTTCTCTAGTTGATGCGAACAGGAGCTACTCTTCATTGTGGTGCGCAGGCTCCTCATTGTAGTGGCTTCTCTTGTTACAGAGCACGGGCTCTATGCACATGGGCTTCAATAGTTGTGGCTCATGGGCTCTAGAGCACAGGCTCCGTAGTTGTGGCACACAGGCTTTGTTGCTCTGCGGCATGTGAGAGTCTTCCCAGAGCAGGGCTCAAACCCATGTCCCCTTCATTGGCAGGCGGATTCTTAACCACTGCACCACCTAGGAAGTCCCAGAAGCTAATTTTTAATGTACCTCTTAAGACTTTGTAATAAATGAATCCCTGGTGTTCTTGTGCTTGCTCCTATTTTAACCACTAAAGATTGTACCATGTATATATGTGTATGCCATTTGCTTTCTCAATAAAAAGCACCATTTTTAGGGAAATTTAATTTCCAAAATAGAGATGCAGAAAAGTTATAATTGTACTGGGTAATAATTTTTGTTACTGTTTTATAATAGAACTTTTTCTAAAGTAGACAAAATCATTTTATGGATTTTTGTCTACTACCCCCCCCCCACCCCAAATCACTCCACTGGACAGAAGAGACTAGAGAGTATGTATGGTATTCACATATTAAAAATGTACTTAAAGGTTAAGATCATGTATTTTGAAGTACACCTAAATATTTGGAAATTAAAATGAGAGGCATGAGAGTTGCCTGTCACATAGTTGATTTCCTACTAGACATATCTTTAAGTAGAGCCTTGGCTTTTCATTCATCGTATTTCATCACTCAGATAATTATTGAGCAGAATCTACTAAGGGCCAGCCATAAACCAGCACTCTGTTAGGCCTATGAATTCAGAGATTCCCCAAAATACAATTCCTGGTCTCAATGAGCTGAGTCTAATGAGAGATGCAGACTAATAAACCAGCAGTTATGGCGAGTAAACCAGCAATTACAGGGTGAAAAGACAGGGATTGAGATGTGCCTGGTGTATATAATGAAAGTTCAGGAGGCTAATTTCTACAAACCCCCAGCTTAGAATGGAGGAGAAGATGAATGGGGAAGGGTGTTTTGAGCAGAAGGAACAGCATGTGCAGAGGCATAGAAGCTTGAAAGAGCGGAAGCTGCCAACAGCTTTTAGTATGATTAGAGTTTAGGGAACAGGAACCAGCTCAAGAAAAGCCTTGTATGATGCCATAGATTTTAAACATTGTCTCTGGGGCAGTATAGATAGGTTTTTTCCCAGCAAGTTGCTGACACAATTAGATTTGATATTTGTAAATATTAGAAGACCAATTAGAGGTGTTTGGTTTGTTGGGGGGTCTATTCTTTTGTTTTTGTTTTGTTTTGGGTATGGAAATATGTAGAAGACTGGGGAAGGGAAGCCAAGTGGGAGGTTATTGCTGAAGTTCAAGTGTGGAATGGAAAAGGACAAAAGCAGTTCAGTAGAGATGGAAAAAAGGAAACACATTTGGATATTAAGGACATGTGCTGTCCTGTTTTTCTCTGTTAAATTTGAGTTGGAAAGTAGGGCAGTACTCCTTCATAATAAGAGTAGTTAAACTCAGAATACTGGGTAGCATTTAAACCATTTGCCGTTTTTAGTGTCCAATTTATTTGCAGTCAGACTTGAACCCAGGGCTTCTGATTTCTGGTGTCCTGTGTTCTTTCCCTTAACGTTTCATCAGTATCGAATAGAAACAAATAAAAACAAGCAAAATGATCCGTTGTCGGTATGATATGTGTGTACACACTTAGACACTGTGTGAGTAAAGGGAAACCAGTTACTGCTAAAAGCTGGAACATCTTCTACCAGAAATCTTTATGGAATATATTTTTAAATAACAAAAACATTTTCAGGTTAGCAGTTTCTTAGTAGTTAGTGCATTTTTTTTTTTTAATGTTTCAACCAACGTGTGTTTTCTCACCTTTAAACAATGAGTGGCAGTGTTTGGAAAATGTTTGTTATACTCTCACTCTAAATACAAGTTGATGCGTCCCATAACACTTGTAACAGACACTTCTGGGTGAGAAAATAGTTTGCCTTTCAGGTCATTCCTAAGTCAATTTATTTTTAAAGCATTTATGTGCAGTTACAAGGGTTCCCCCCAAAAGAGGCAGCACTGCATGGCTTCAGTTGGCCCAGAGTTTTCATTCAGCCCATATCCTTTTTTTAATGAGTGAACTTTTCTCAAAGTTGTGTTTTCCCTCTTACTTTCATTCATAAGAGTAGGTGTCTCTTATTTCCTTGAAAAACTTTAAGCTCAATCACTAGAATTAAGCAGGGAGGTTAAAAAAAAAAATTACACACTTAGACTTATTACAGCTAGCCAACAACCTCCCATGGGTAAAACCACATTTTACGAGTGAAGAAACTGCGGCCCAATGAGGTTAAGTCACCTCGCGTTGAATTCTGCGATCTGTGAGTTGGGCAAATTTAAAAAACAAAAAGGAATGGAATTAACATTGATGGTAGGAATTGTTTTAATTTCACAAGTGTTTAGTATTATAACTGCTATCAGTCACCCTGACACAGAGAGCTCTTTAAGTCCTAAAACAGTTTTCTTAACAATTAGTATCAGCCAGTGATATTGTTAGACCCCAACTCTAGCCACGTGCTGACCCAGTACGGGACCTGAGGTTGTTTCATGCTGGGTCCTGTTCCCTTGCATGCTGTGTAGTACTACACTATGCATTAAAATCAACGAGTGATGATAAAATATTTAAACACAAAGGGGGATAGTCTAGAAATTATTTACATTATTAGTTACAACCCAAGAAGCAGTACAGGTGAGTAGAGAGGGCTCAGGTTTGGGAGAGGGAAGGGCTAAGTGTGATTTCCAGTTGGCTACTTCCTGTCAGTGTGGCCTTGGACAGATCACTTGATGTCTCTCCCTCTTTTCTTTACACATCTGTAAAACGAGCATGATTTGGATTCTTAGGAGGATTTAGTGAGCTCACATCTATGTAGTGCCTGGCACAAAATATGCATTTAGTGAAAGGTAACTAGAAGCACTGAATACTGGGACTACCCTTAAGGAAACCAGTGTATGCGGAATCAAGGAGAACAGATGCTGCAGTGAGATGTTTTTGTATTTCTTGCTGGGTCTTAGTTTATTACTGTGTTACAGTCCTCCTCTGGGATGCCAGTGCTGCAGTCAGATATCCCGCTCTGTTCAGCATGAGGCTGCTAAGAATCTAAACACTTCTTGGAGACAGCATCAGTGCACTAATAACATCTCCTTGCCCAAGAGCCCAGACAAAGTTTGTCTCTAGCAGGGGACTTTTTTTTTCTGTTTTTTTCTTTCTTTCTTTCTTTTTCTTTCGTTCTTTCTTTCTTTCTTTCTCTCTCTCTCTCTCTCTTTCTTTCTTTCTTTCTTTCTTTATTTTTTCTTCCAACAGCTGTTTCCCTGTTTTTGGAGCCACATCATGAATTGGGGTTTAGTAATTTCACTTTTCTGAGGTCTTAGATGCCTTGAAAAATAAACAGATTTTTCCTTTTTTAGTTTTAGATTGTAAGTACAGAAAAAAAATTCCAACAGCAATAAACTAGGGGTGCATTAACCACTCAGGATTATTTCAAAGTGAAAGGACATTTACTAGATTCATCTGACCTCTGATTTGAGGATCGGTTTTTAAAAACACCACCAACCACAGACTTGTAAAGTTTGCAGAAACTGCCGACAGGCATGAATATGTTAAAGGTTGTAATCTCCTGAAAGGAGTTGGTTGATTTTCCTGTTGCCCCTCCTATCAACTTTAACCTCCAACCTTCTCCGGCATGTATCACTACAAATAAAACTGCTGAGGTTTGACAAGAGGATATAAAGTCATTAGGCCATCGCACAGGGATGGCCACATGATTTTCTTCAACTTGAAATGAATGCTCTGTAATTTGGGCTTTTCAATAGGAAGTCATAAACACTCACTCATATCACTTTAGTTTTAATAATTACTGTTTTTTTAAAAGAAAAAACAGAAATATACATATTAAATGATGTTTGACAACTGGAATTTAGTGGTTTTGTTATTGGTTGTCTTTGACCATTAACTTGGATTTCTATTCTTTATTTTAATGTATATGATTTCAAGCAAGCAGCCTATGATCCTGATATAAACATGGCATTTGTATACACTATTGTAAACGAATTTTTAGTTCGTGATTAAGACAAACCAGATGACAAAAAGCAAACAATGTGTTTGTGTTGCTCTACTGACTTAAAAATAATCCCTTGCCCTGGATTCACCTGCAGTGCCTTTCTTCTTCTAGGGCACGGGGGACATGGGGCTCATGTAGAACTTAAGCGCGCCAAGGTTTCTGAAGTTTCAGTTACTTGTACAGATTCTCAAGTAATTCAGCCGTCTGCAGAAATTATTCATTCTACACTAGATAAATGCTGTCTTATGAAGTGTTTGGCACCATTCAGTCTGAAATCAGCGAGTTCTCTGTCACTAGTGTTTGAAGATGAGAAATGGGGAAGCGATGACATCAGTACTTGAACAGTGGTTCTTGGTGTGTTTTTGTGTGTTTGTTTTTTTAAAGGTGAGTCAGTGTGTTTTTTTAGATACAGCTCAGTGGCTTCCAGACAGCCCTAGAGAGGTGGTCTGTGTATGTGGATTATATGTACATATATCCAATATATAATGCATAGCCAATATGTATATTTCCAAGTATTCTTTCTTCATGCTAATTTTCTTCTATTTCTGTTCCTTTCACTGGACAACTGAGCAGAGGGAGGACACACGATGTGAAGGACTAGCGGTCTGGTACATTGGTGCTGGAGATGGGGAACGTGGCACTGATTAGGTCCCACCTGCCCTTTTGGTCACCTCAGCAGAACCCAGACGTTCAGCAGAGCCAGGGTGCCTTCTGCAGAGGTGTTGTGTTGTCGTATAAAAACTCCCAAAACCAGTCACCTAAGCATGTCACCTCTTCTGGAGCAGGATCCAGAGCCTAGAAAAGATCTACATGTTGATTTGGAGCTGGGGTTGGGGTGGGGCTGGGGAGCACGCAGGAGATGAGGGGGGAGAAAACAAAACAACAAGAAAACTGTGTGGGTGTGACCTCACATCTTACCATTCTAAGAAAACGAGATTTATAAGCTCCTTATGGTAAAAACTGTTGAGACCATTAGGACTGGCCCTTGTTCCTCCCACGGAACAGTGCCATTTTATTGTAGAAATCCAAATGGTAATTATTAACAACAGCTGTACGAATATCTTGCATTCATGCAGCCCTTCCACATTCATTATTTTGTTTGAGCCCAACCATTCCTCTGGGAAGCAGAGCATTTGAATGGATAGGAAAGCACCGTCTCAAAAAGATAAAGTGACTTGTCCAAGATTAGTTCATTAGTGTCCGAGCGAGGATTGCTTTAGTATTCAACAGAACTGTTACTGTTCTGTTGAATAGGTATACCAGGCATCCACCACGTACCAGGCACCCGAGGATGAATGTCAGTCCTTCCCTCGAGGAGCTCCCAGTCTGTGCTGAGGTGGAGGGAGGTGGAGGGAGGTGGGTGGTGGCGCAGCAGATCCCTGTGCAGGGGACGCGAGGGGCACCACGGCACCGGCTGGGACTCAGTCTGCGGGAGAGGGAGGCGGATTCTCATCCAGCTGTCCTCATTCCAAGTAAGGACAGTTTCAAGAATGTTAGCTGTTTAGCCAATTCAAACACGTCTTCCCATTTTAATTTCCTGAATCGCTGGTTCCAAAACTTTAAAAAAAACTAACAGCTATACTGTAGAAAAGGCCCAGCCTGATAACAGCTGGTGAAAAGCAAGACAAGCACCTACGAGACTAATTAGGGAAAGTTATGGGGACCAGTAGTTGAAGCTGTGGGCCAGTTGAGTGGATAACGCAAAGGTTAAAAAAAATATCATAGACAGAACAAGAAAAAGCATTTGACTTTTTGCTAATATAAAATGCTGGATCCCTCTATTTTTATGTTTTATGTATCTGTCCCATGACATTAAAATAAATAAACCTCTAAAACTCAGGTAATGGTGCTGGAGAAGGGAAGCCCGTTCTGATTGAGTTACATATTTTAAACTTTAGATCAATAGCCACAAAGTGAATATTTTGACTATTTGACCAAGCGTCCTTTGTGTTTGCTTTTACCAAGAACTTCATTCCTCCTATTTTTATTGATAAAAGCATATACATAGCATTAACAGATTTAAAATGGCAGACATGAAATTAAGATGAGATTCAGTTCATCAAAGCATCAAGGAATGCTTTGTATTCCTGAAAAAGATGTTCTCTTACAAGTGCCAGGTGTCACCTAGGTGAAGAATTGCAAAGTCAAGTCTGAAGTCTGACTGCCAGCCCTCTTCATCCTAGTTGCATGTAGTGGTTCAGTGTCAGTAGAGATTGTATGTATGCACAAAATTGTGAGTAAAAAGAATGGTTTCTCCTCACCAAGAGTAACAATGAAATTTGACATCCTAAGGTGAAGGCCAGGATGAGAAAGAAAGCGTTCCTATTCCAGCTTGAGAGTACAGGAGAAAGTTCTTCTCGTCTCAGCCCTCTTGTCTTGTGTGACCTTTTAGGCATTGCTAAGCAGGCAGTGAAACAAGTCTTCCCCAGCTAGAAATAGAATAGAAACAGAATCAAGCAATAGAAAAAGTTGAGGCTCAGAGTGGAACTCTTGAGGAAAAATGAATTTAAAATTAGAACGCTCCTGGAGCTTTAAATCTGAGTGTCCAATTGTAGTAGCGCCTTCGAAGAAGTGTGTATATACTGGAAAGCACTGTTTTAGTGGCTTTTTGCCACCAAGTTTTGGCATAAATTGCCATTGGAAGCTTACACTATGTAGGAAGTTACTTTTCACTTCATCTGGGTTGGGTATCGGGGTTACTCTTATGAAGAGTTTTCTGTTACTGGGCGCTCTTCTCATGCAGTGCTCTCTACGAATAAAGTACCCCTGATTTGCTAGAGATCCAGGTTCTGAAGTTGAGTACATTTCTTACTCCCCATCCCTTTGCTGACTCATGGAACGAAGACTCCTTCAAGCCACGCAGGTCCCTGATGAAGAAGCAGCGATCTGATTATCTCTTCCTTCCCTACCTGCTCTAATTGTCCCTCTCCTAACGGCCCCCATGTTGTCCTCACCGTCATTGGTGTATCTGCATACACTTTCTTAGTCCCGCTTCTCACTTCAGGCACCACGATGTTACAGTCATTGACCTTATTTTGAGCCTTTCTTTTTTGGTCCCCTCGTCCTCTTTACTCAAGATTTTCTTTTTTCTCTTTTAGCCAGGGTTAATTGGTCTTGCCTTCCAGAAAAGCTCTCCGTAACTGACTTCCTGCTTGAGTCAGCTTTTCTAAAGTCTCATGAAATCCTGAGAAGATGGGGCGAGGGGATGCCCCAGGAAACTCCATCTTATGTTGACCGTTCTGGAATTGATGGAGGGCAAAAGGCTGTACAGATCTCTCTCGAGTTACACAGCCCTCCCCACTGCAAGGCCCAACTAAATACCCTTCTCTCTTTCTTCCCCATCTTATTTAAGGGGGGGTGGGGGGTGGGGAATGGCTAATTAACAGGGAAATCAGAGGCTATGACTCTCCACAATAAGATTTCCTTACATTTAGCTGGCTTACATTCTATCATCCACATAGATAGGACATGAAACGTTCATTTATGCAGAAGAACTGTACTGATAACACTGAAGTGATATTAAATATAATTTATTTGATGACGCGGAAGGTACCTCAAGTTTATCATTCTAGAATTTTCTGTATTGGGAGATGGAGTCCCTGAGGCGCCATCTCTCTGCATGGACCCCCAGGTGTTTAGCCTGCTGATCTTCCCTACCACAAACTTACCCACAGACAACAGTACCTATGTTGAAGTGATTTTTGATTTGTTGAATATTAGTGGTGAGTAGAAAATAAATTTAAATGAAATGTCATATAGCTGGAGCAGGTAGAAGGGGAGTGAATGAAAGCTTCCTCTTTTACAGGCTGCTGGGAGGTGATAGCTCTTTAAAAGCAGTCTGCTAAGTGATCCCAAGCAAATGCAAATTAACAGTTGTTTTCTTTCAGAACTGTGTGACTGAATAAACATTTACCATTTGTTTCGTTTCTCCTCATCTCTTAAAACAGTTGCCACAGGTCTTAATAGTAAGACTCAAAACATATAACGTATTAGCCTTGGCACATCCAAATGTTGTTCATCTTCCAAACTTGAGACATTCCAGTTTGGCTTCTCACTGAGTTTATAATGTTCTGAGGGTATGTATCTAAAAATGCATCTTACTGATCTCCTGGAATTTATTTTTATTTTTTTTAAAAGATAAGTCCCTGTAACTTGTCACTACTCCCAGCTTAAACATGGTCCGTCAATCGTGAGATTGACAGGCATTGTGGTACATTTCAATCTTAGGAGGGGTCTTGAATAAGAAATTTAACCCACCGAGTAGTATTTTGGAAGAGAGACCTATGATATTGGTGCAAAATAATAATGAGGTTAAAAATGGAATTTCAGCCTCAGCTGAAGAGCAGCGCTTCCTGCTTTTTTGTACAAGCCTTTCCCATGATTCAGTGTGATCACCTTTTCTCACAGCAGCACCACCGTGGCCATTGTGAGGGGTAAAGAATTTCAGCAATTGAACAACAGTATCAAATAAATTCATTTTCGGAACTCTCCTTAAAGGTTTACTCCAGTCGTTAACATTCCTGGAGCTGGCGTGTCTGCCAAGTGCTCAGTGCCCAGTTCTCATGCAGCAAATTTAGCATGACAAAGTTGCTCCCGATTTTTTTTTTTTTTTTTTTTGCAAGTGGAAAACCTGGAGCCCCAAATGGAGTCTCATGCAGTCAACTGCAGAATGGAGATGAGATCCGAGAGATACAGTATAAGGGATTATCTGGGATCATGTAGACGGTTTGCAGTTGCCTTTGTATGGCTCCTGGGTTAGATCATTCTTGGCAAGTTCGGTGAATTAGTATCCTATTCCTGAGTCCTGTTTCAATACCTAGTTTGGAATTCTTCCACTCCCTGAGAACTTCCATTGAAATTTTTATCAATGGTATTTGCATAGACAAAATGGAATCAAACTATTGACATGTAGTTTTTTTTAAAAGCGAATTTATGTGAATGGTTTGTTCGTAGAGATAATTTAGCCAAAGGCACCTGTCTTCTCTAAGAATTCTGCCTGAAAAGACTTTTAGGGGGAGCTTGGTGAATTTTTTGTCCTTAAAATAAAGCTGTTTTTGAGGTATGAGAGAAGCTTAGTTTTTGAAACGGCACAATGAATAACAAAGGCCCCTTTTCACCCCCCAAAAAAAGGACTAAAAAGGACATTTGTTCAACTCTTGAGGAAGAATTGTGCCGTTAACATAAAAGTCTAGATGCAAGAAAAGGGAAAATGGAAGAAGAGGAGGAGCAGGTAGAACTAGGGAACGCAGGATCAGGGAAGCAGCTTGTTTTACGAAGATGATTACGCTCAAGCTCAGATTCAAAACTCAAGAAAGAGCAGTTTTAGTGAATGAAACAGCTGGAAGATAAAACTTAGAACATCCCCTCATGGAGCAGACACACGTGAACATGCGTGTGTTTCTCTCCCCACTCCCCTCTCCTGTCCTCCCAGTGGCCCTATAAGTATATTCTGGCAGACAAGTGGCCAGTAACCAGTCTTCATAATGGAGGTCAGGTGATTTGTATTTCTGGATTTTTAGAAGAGCCGGGGTTTATCATTGATTTGAAGATGGAAAGTACACTATTTCACCTCCCCCTGTCATTTAGTGGATGTGGTTCTTGAGTATGGCCAGAATTATATGTGTGTTAATGTGTCTTGAGCCCTGACCTAACCTGTAGATGAGAAGACTCTTTAAATATTAAAATGCAGAACAAACAGAATTGCTTATGCAGTAAGAAAGTGCACAGTATTCTAAAGTCAGGCCTAATCTTTCTTATGTGGGCAGCTATTGCGAATGCTATGTTTCTGTCTTTAACAAAATTATTAAAGTGCTGGCCTATCTTAAAAAAAAAAAAATTCAAGTTACAGAGTATATAACTTCAGAGTTATCAAATCTTTTTATCCCTCTTACATGTCAAAGTTTAAGTGCCGTGTTTTGTATATACAGTCATCATGATATTTGAAAAGGCCATAAAGAAAAGCAATTATATAATTGTTTTCAAGAACCTAGAAGCAAGGATAAAGGCTTTCAGATACAAGAGAGCAGAATTAACAATTACAGCACCTGAAGTCAAGATGCAAAATTCTGTCCTAATTATTGGTGATGATTAATTAAGCATCAAGTTACAAGCCTTGAAAGAATTTCAGAATTATTTTTCTTTGATTTATCTACCCCCCCAAAAAAAACCCACCCCATCATTTTCTATTTTAGCAGTTTCCACAACTTAAACATTAAATTCTTATTGTTTGATTTCTGTTATATTAGTAGTGTGTGTTTTGCAATTCTAATCTTCACGTTTTTCTTTCTTTATCACTGAAGTAGGCCTTTTGAAGCTGGGAAATTTTTCATAGCAATATTGACAGTGTTCACATTTGCATGATGACAGCCAAGGAATGGAGCAGTAATTTTTGAAATTGCAGAAGTATTTAGAACACTGATAAAAGCTGAAATATATTTTTGATGGATTGAAGTTAAGCATACATGATTTTTCCTGCTGTCAAAAGGCTCTGAATTTAGTGAATATTTGCCTGCTGTGAGAATGCAAGATTAACATCACAACCATCACCCGGGCACCCAAACCCTGCAATTTAATAGCTTTTTAGGTTCTTTCCTTTTTCTAAACAGCAATTAATCTCATTTTAGTACAATTTTCTCGTTTCTGAAGTCGCTCATTGAATCGCTGTTTTGTTCATATTTGGCTTCAGCTCCTCTGCATAGTCATTAAAGTCCCAATTAATGTCACCTTTAGCTGAAGAGTACTCATTTTTATTGAGAAAATGACAGTTGCTGCCATGAGTAGTGCAGTGTAATATACATTAATTGCCCTGTAACACTGGTAATTACGAGTTTTTCAAGCCTCTCAGTAAACTGTCATGCCTAGACAAGACTGTGCTAAAATAGATTACTCATTAGGGAGACCTGTCCTATTTTCTGGTGGGTTCTTAGTGTTGGTTTAAAAAAAAAAAAAGAAAATCTTGAGCTTGAACAAATAGTTGCCAAGAGCAATTTCCTCCAACAATCTCCCCGTGTTGGGTTTTTCAGCCATCACTTAAGATTACGGTCAGCAAACAGGGCGCAGTTGTTGGGTCTTGAGCACCTATTTGTGTGGATCGCGAGAGTGAACGTCACGGAGTTTCACTCGGGGTTGAGTGCAGGGTCTGACTGGAGAGTCCTCCTGGAGGGTGTTGTGTTAAAACAGGTTCGATCCCTGGAGTTCAGAGAGTCGTGAGCAAAGCCAGTGTTCCACCCTTGCTGAGTCTTAATCACTTATCTGCCGAGTCCAGCAAGGAGCACCGTTGATACCTTCATTAAACAAATCCACGTGAATGCTGGAGCAGATAAATAATTTTGACACCAACTATGGCAAGCTTTATATGTATTTTTAAGGTACAGTTTTAAAAAGATGGGCATCAGTAGTTGGAGAGGACTGAAATCATCTTATCTGTGAAACTACCAACCTACAAGCTTTCTTTAACATATCGTTGCTGAGTGGTACGTTGGCAGGAGGCTTTTTTTTTTCTTTCAAATCATGTTTCTAATTTCAGTGTGGATATAATTTTTCCGTTCCCCATTCCTATCATATTTCATATGTTGCTGTTTAACAGAAAATAGTCAACTTTGAAGCCCACAGTTGCCCAGAACTGACAAAAAGAAAACCTTTGTTGTATCCTTGCCTAAAGCAGGTGTTATAACAATCTGCTCTTTCCCTCTCTCTCTAAATGAATTTTGTCACAGCCTTTCAAATTTTCTTGTGGTGATGAGCTAATGAAAGCAGATAGTACAATTTGTGCTGGCCAGGTAGCAAGCGCCAGCTTCGCAGCTGAGGATAGTTTAAAAAAAATAAATAAAATATAGCATTATATCACTGATTTACCCATTACACAGCATTAATAGCGAGAGACCTTGGTGTGTTTATCTGTTTGTATTGGTGTGCATTTATCGAATTGTTTATGACAAGACTAATTGGGGTAATTGTAGACACTGAAATTACCTGTCAGCTATATGTAACCACACTCCCTTTCTTTCTGACAAATGATGACAACTGAGGGACCCCGTAGCATTACTCATGATGGCTTTTCGAGTGGTAATAAGGACAATAGGGGCCCCGGCTAATTTGACATGGACAGCCTTCACAACAAGAAGCCAGCTAAATGACTTGTCAGGAGGGGAAAGAAGTCAGAAAAGTAATGGAGTCCCCCATGGCGCTCTGACAGGGAGATGAGGCAATTTCAACGGAAAGTGAAAAGGCTTCAGTTTGTCAAGTATTTAGAACAATCAGAGAACAGCTAGAGGCTGGAACCTGACAATAAATTTGTGAACCATGGTAGCAGTTTCCTGCAGGTCAGTTACTTCATAATGGCCGCGCGGCACTCAGAGGGTCTGGGCTCCTCCTATGCTTCACATCCACCCACCGGAGCTGGGTCGCACCACGTCACTGCTCCGTCCTCCACGGTGGGAATAATGGCTAGGGTTATGGAGGCTCAGGAGCGGAATGATGGTGTGAGTTGCAGTCACCTGCATACGGAGAATAAATAAACAGAAACCTAGGCATACAATATGATGATGGTTGCCCTGACACGAAGGTGGTGTTAACTCTCCCAAGATGAGTGGTAGTCCCTGGGTAGAGCCCTAGCCAACTCCTTTCTTACTTGCTGCTGGTTAGATACAAAATATTCTTCTTTCCTCTACCTTTTGTTCTATCCAGGACCACAACAATTATATAATGCCCACTCACATTGGGGCGGGCCGTCTACTTTGCTGAGTCCACGAATTCAAATACTAATCTCATCTAGAAACACTCTCACAGACACCCAGAAAGAATGTTTAATCTGGGCACCTCATGGCCAGTGAAGCCGACACAAAATTACCCATCACCCTCAGTATCAAAATAGTCTAAGCGGTGCTGTCTAACAGAAATATATCGTGAGTCATGTGTAATTATAGTAGTGTTAAAAAATAAAATTTAACTGAGGTAAAAAAAATACTATACTACTGCTAGTAGGCTAAAAGACCACTAGCAGCACCTTTTCCTCTGATTTTATTAAGCAATATAAAGCTAATCGCATAACAAGCCAGAAAACTGATGCACAGGGATGAACATTTTCCCCTGTATCCCATACCTCCAAAGCTGGAAGTAGCTTCTGACCCTAAGATGTGCTAGCTGGCTAAAATGTTAAACAGAGAAGTGATATCTCAACAAGTTAGGTTGTCTTGAGTTTCCGGGTTTTGTTTTATTAAGGACAGTCTCTACATGGTAGAGAAGCAAGTTTCTGAGCTGGGTGGGGCACTTTCCCTCTCCGTGCCTCAGTGTCCTCTCTGATAACATGAGGACATGATCAAATTAACGTAAAAATTAATTGCATGGTGTGTATGCAGGTACAAGTTCCGCTATTTTTATAAATTTGATACATATTATGCACTTGCAACAGTTTTTCTTCCCCTTTTAAAGGCAGCAGTACCCTTCACGTAAGGAATAGATCACTTTTGTGTTTAATAGGATTTTTCTTGTGAAGATTTCGAAGCATTTAAACCATGGAATCTGTCTTTTTAAAGTCATCTAAAGAAGAAAATATGCATTCAGTACACTCACTTATACTGTGTTATTTGTAAGTTTTTACCTTCATATGGGAAAAAGTTTCTAAATGTCATGCAATATACTGTTAAGTGTATCTTAATATACTGTTAAATTTCTCAGTATAATGTAAAACACAGTTTCTCGGATATTGTTAAACCTAACTAAATAGATTATCAAATACCCTAACCATCCGTTCAGAAGGATTAGAAACCCATAAAAATGGTTTTCACTTTTGCGTTCTTTCGGGGGTGAGCAAGGATGGGGTGGGGGATTCTCCTTAGGCCCAGTAAGAGTGGCTGCCCTCACATCCGCTTCATTCCAGTGGTATTTAAGTTGTTTGAGGGTTTTTGTGTTTGGTCAGGGCTCTCTTTGAGAGCAGAATAAGCATTCCACCACACCAAGACCCAGGCAGGAGTGCGGGGCCCCCAGCTGTGGGCTTAGGGACATCAGGGGCAAAGAGGAAGCCCTTATACGAGGGGCTGCAGAGGGAGGCAGAAGAGGTGCCTTTTAACCTCTGCGTCTGTGCTCGCACGTGCACAGAGGTAGAATTTGGCTTAAAATGGCCCAGATTGTGGCCTACAGGTGTGTCCTTTCCGTAAGATGCTGTCTACTGATAGGAATTCTCCTTTTTGAATTTCAAGTCCATATTTGGGATGAGTCTTTTTCAAATTAGCTCCACTTTGGAGATAATCTTTATATTCCTCACAAACATTTGCTAAATATTTTCTTCTATTTGTGAAAGAAAGTTTTTTTTTTCTTTCCTATAAATATAGCATCATCATTTGAAAAAACCAGCCTTCTTTTTTTGTAATAATTCACACTTATTTCTGAAAATGTAAAAATTCCAGATAAGTAGAAAAGAACATAAAACATCATAATACCAATTTGTACACATTATTACTATTAACAGAAATGGAATTATATTGTGTATTGTGTCATATACTCATGTGTTATTCTCTTCACAGGATATTGAGATTGTTTTTTCATGTCTATATAGTTCTACATTACCCTTTGTAATAGGTTCCTGGTGCGTGTGTTATATAGAAATATCATAATTTCTTTAACATGTTGTCAGTAGTGGGCATTTAAGAGGTCAACATAAACAACACTGTAATGAACATCCTCATGATGAAATGAGTTAAGGTATAGAAAACACAATAGCCTCAGTCAACGTTTATATTTTCTTCTGTCTTGTGAGATCTGCTCTCTTATAAATGGATAAAGCTATGACACCTGTATTTTCTGCACCTTGATGTGATGTTTAGTGATCATTTCGATTGCTCCTTTTAATATGCAGTTAAAAGAGCCATACCCATGATGCCAAATGACTCATTTATCCAGTTGTCTAGTAACATATAAGCAAATACAAAGGTAACTTGTCCATATGCATTTGTTTTCTGCCATGTAGTCTTCAGAGCTTTGGATTGATCTCTAAAGTTATTTCACAAAGAAAGGTAATATGTTGCGCTGTAAAAAGTCTGCATTTATCTGTTACATAGACTCTTTACGTGTTTATTCATTTCCCACCTCCATTCCCACCTAATGCCTCCAGTGGCATCCAGAACAAGCTTTTCCTTCTGTGAAGGAAATAGTAAGCCCCTAATAAATGCTAGTTGTTATTTTTATCATTATTATTAACTCTTCATTAAATCACTTTTCACACTCATACATTTTTTTAGGATAATATCCAAATAATAGAGCTCCCAACTGGAAGGGACTGTGGAATCTTAAAGCTGGTGATACATATTCCTAACCTGCCTGTCACAGAAAGGGGGTAGCAATTTCTTCTCCCCCAGGCAGTGCATGGGTATGCCTATTTCTCAGCACCCTGGCCCTAGTTAGATGCCATCACTTTTTAGATAATTTTTATGCCCTTGTTTTTTAGTTACTTTCCTTCCTCTTGTTTCTATTCAGCGTGCTTGTGTTTCCCTTTGCGACTCCTTGCCATCAGTCTTTTTATAAGGTACGCCTTCACCAGAGCTAAGGCACTTATAATTAGAAAGTTGTGTGATACAGCACCTTCAGTCTCCGTTTATAATTCCAGATCTTTCTGACCCTCAAGCTCTGGAATAGGTCACACTTCTCTCCTCTCAGGACACTAGATATTTCAGATTATTCCAAGTGGTCTCCTGCCCTCTTTCCTGTGCCTTTGTTACAGCTGTCATTATAGATTGTTTCAGTCGCGCATATAATTGCTTCATTGCCAGTAACTGGCTTAATGTTGTCACAGACCTTATTGGCTCTTCTTACCTCAGATTTACATATAGCATCCCAGGGCTTTCTTTAGGGCATTTATCATTTTTCCTCCAAATGATCTGGTGACAGTGTACAGCTATTCAAGTTTTCATCAGCCAGCAGATGATATGGTCTTTCTTCTTTGCTGCCACAAGCCAGAAAAGAAACGAATTTGAGGGAAATGCTTTCATTACTGCACTTCAAGGAGGCTCTGTTGGGGAGTCAGGGAGGGAAGTTTCCCGAAGTTGCACCGTACTGACACAGGAAGCTGCTCTCATGGGCAGCCTCATCCCTTCCTGATGCCTGGAACGGAGGCCCTTCATCATCATTCTCACAGTCCTGCTTTCATGCAGCTGGCTATGCATCTTCTAAAGCCTGTTACTTTTCCTATTTATGTGTTCTTACTCTGTAGGAAGAAGGATGAAGAGTTTTACATGATATTAACTGCTACCGCATATTGGATATGTAACATTTTTGTTATAGTTTCTTGAAGAGGCCCATATTCTCCTTGGGAAAGAAGGAAAAACTAAAATAGAGATTGCCATCGATAGCAAATGAGTGTTGCTAAAACATCTTATGGATCCTATAGCAGTTGTGAATGTGCAGCTCCTTGTATATAGAAGTGGTGTTATACGTGGTCTTAGGTTCACAGGCTGGCCCCAGAGTCTATCACAGCCATCAAGTGGCACTTTTAGATTCTATAGGTGTTATAGTCAAGACGCACAACCTGAGTTGCGTATCTCCTATCTAGAGAGTAAATCAGAAATGGTCAGTCTCCTTGAAAGGAAGGATTTGACAGCTTAGGGTCCACTGGACAAGCTACACTTGGCAGGAAGGCTGCCCTTGTTGTTAAGCATCCCTAAACTGTTCACGTCTTCATTGCTTCTTTCTCCCCCCACCCATTTCTCAATTCTCCTGTCCTTTAAACTTGCAACTTTTTCTTTTGTTTTCAAGTAGGTCCTTTCTTCATGATAGATGCCTGCAAAAAGCTTTTTCCTGCAGCAGTGAGCCTCTCAGGTACTAGCCACTTTCTAACAAGGTCTTCTTTGGTCACCCAAGTGTCCTTTAAAGTTGTTAAGGCTTATAAGATTTATTTATAAAGCTGGCTCGTTTATCCAGCAGTTTGGCTAAATGATTTGTAGATGACTCTTGCTATGACGCAACCCCATAATTGCTGGGCTCACTTGATAAGAGTCAAGATTACACTCACTTGGCTTCATAAAAGGGGAGGCCTTTCTAGGATGGCCGTGGTACTCTTCCTGCACCTGATGAAGTTTAGGGCTTCCCCTGACTGACCACACAACATAGATCCAGTTTCTTTGGGGATCCTAAAGATGTCACCACCTCCCCATTTCTCAGCCATCAGCTGCACTATCCCTCCACATGGTGGTGAGAAACCACACCCACAACTCCCTTTGGCCGGGGAGCCTCCCTTTCTTTCCCCTTTTGGCTTAGGGAGCTTAGAGGTGGCATCAAGGCTTGTTGGAGTTCCCTCCTTCTTTGTAAGTTTGTGTTCTCCGTGTGAAGATCACCTCAACTTTAGGCCAAGATGAGCTTCTGGCTCCACCCAAAATCAGGTTCTCTGTGAATTAGCTACTCCTTGCAGCAGCTGTGGCTGCTAGGTGGTTAAACAGTACTGGAGGGAGGTGCCAGCAAAAGTGCTCTACACATAGGGAATGTTCAGGGGCATCCTGTAGAGGTCTGGGGACTCTCAGTGTCCATTCTCTGTACGTGCACCAAAACAACCCCTGAGTTCAAGAAATCATGCCAATAACTCAACCTGTCCACTCAGACTTCCAAAAACCTAGCAAACAAACAAAAAAGGCTGGGGTTGGAGGAGGGAATCAGCTTGACTGAACACACAGAGTGAATTGTCCATTTTGTAAGCCGGTGTACCTGATGTGATCAGTTAGCAGGGCCAACAAGCCAATTCAGAAGTCCATCGTGGACTGAGACCCAATGAGCATTTTTGTTTTTCTCCTCTCATGATTTGTCACTGTGAAATCTGCTCTGTATAAATGCATAGAACTGAAGCACCTGTATTTTCTGCACCATGATGTGACTTTCAGTGATAATTCTGGGGGGTTTTTCTTCTTTTAATATTCAATTAAAAGAACTGTTTTCATGGTGCCAAACAACTCATTTACCCAGTTGTCTAGGAACATAGAAACACATGTAAACAAAGGTAGCTTGCACATATGCATTTGTTTTCTAACATCTAGTCCTCAGAGCTTTTGATTCAGTTCTTAAAGGTGTTTAACTGGCAAGAAAAGGTAACGTGTTGCACTGTAAAAATTATGCATTTATTCTGTTTCATAAAACTTTTGTGTTTACTCCTTCCCTGTGCCCACCCTCAACCCAAGCTTCCAAAGGCATCCAGAACAAGCTTTCCCTTCTGTAAAATGTTCATCCTCGTTAAATCTACCCAAACTTAGAAAGAAACTGCTAGCTCTGCCCTGGTAACTGTTTCTCCTTATTTTAATAAAGAAATCCCTGGTTTGGGCGGGATATATCATCATCCAGAATAAAAACTCTAGCTCCCCTTGCAGCAAGATGTCCTCATGTGGTTAATTTCTGGGAGATGGAACATATGTAGAAGTGTCCTGTGCAATGTTGAAGAAATGCCCTTAGAGAAAGGGCCCTTCTTTGCCACTTCCTCCTTCCTGCTGAGAGGAGTGTGGGGGCTGATGGTTGGTGCTTGGCAGCCATCTTGGGCTCTCAGGCCCTGAGAGAAAATGATACGCTGAAAAGAGCAATAAGGTAGTAGGAGTCAAGGTCCCTGCTGGCTACAGGGCTACAATGCCAGCCTAGGACTGCCTCCCTTTGAGCTTAATTTACATAAGGGAGAAATACACTTCTATCTTGTTTAAGCTACCAATATTATAATTTTTCTCTGATTTGCAGCAGAATCTAATTCTAACCAATATGGTAGGTGAGATGTGAGAAAAGAATTAGATCTATATCAAGAGAGTTTGTGTTAAAAATACTATCAGAGCCAAAGCTTGGATCAAGACTTCTAACTCTGCTGACAGTGTTTTTCTCGTATCTTCAGAGGCCATACGGGAGAAAATGGATTACGGTTGAATTCATCTAACTTTATTTTACTTGATCATTACGAGAAATTTTAAATTCTGTATTTTTCCACAAATTATGATATTTGAAAATGGGTGTTTAAACAGCTTTGTTGAGGTATAATTGATATACCCAAAAAATACACACATTTAATATATACAAATTTATCATTTTGTACATAAGCAAGCCCCGTTGAAAACATTACTATATATTCATCACGTCCAAAAGTCTCCTTGTGCCCTACTGCTTTTTTGTTTGTTTTGCAGAGAGAACACTTAGCATGCGATCTATCCTCTTAACACATTTTTCAGTGCACAGTACAGTATTGTTCACTATAAGTGCAGTGTTGTACAGCAGATTTCAAGAACTTATTCATCTTGCATAACTGAAACTTTATACCCATTAAATAACTCCCCATTTCTCCCTGCCCCCAGCCCCTGGTGCCCCCCATTCTTCTCTCTACTTCTTTGAATTTGACTATTTTAGAAACCTCATATATAAACCTTTGTATTTGACTTATTTTACAAATCATGTAGTATTTGTCCTTCTGGGACTGACTTATTTCACTTAACGTAATGTCCTAAGGGTTCATCCATGTTGTAGCCTATGACAGGATTTCCTTCTTTTTTTTAGGGTTGAATAATATTCATTCTTTTGTTTGTATATACAACATTTTCTTCATTCATCCATAGATGGACACTTAGGTTGTTTTCATATCATGGCTATTGTGAATAGTGCTGCAACAAACATGGGAGTGCAAGTTTCTTTTTCAGATCTCGATTTGAATTCTTTTGGACATATACCCAGAAGCAAGATTGCTGGATCATATGGTAGTTGCACTTTTAATTTTTTGAGGAACCTCCGTACTGTTTTACATATCAGCTGCACCATTTTACATTTCCGCCAACAGTGTACAAGGGTTCCAATTTCTCCACATCCTTGCCAGCACTTTTTTTTGGTTCATAATAGTCATCCTAACAGGTGTGACGTGATATCCCATTGTGGTATGGACTTGCATTTCCCTGGTGATTATTGATGTTGAGCACCTTTTCATGTACCTGTTAGCCATTTGTATGTCTTTTTTGGAGAAATATCTGTTCAAGTTCTTTGCCCATTTTCTAATTGGGTTATTTGTGTGCTGTTGAGTTGTAAGTGTTCCTTATATTTTAGCTATTAACTGCTTATCAGATAAATGGTTTGCAAATATTTTCTCCCGTTCCATAGGTTGCCTTTCATTCTGTTGATTATTTCCTTTACTGGGCAGAAGCTTTTTAGTTTAACGTAGTCCCACTTATCTACTCTTACTTTTGTTGTCCATGCTTTTGATTACATAACCAAGAAATCATTGTCCAGACCAACGTCAAGAAGCTTTTTCCTATGTTTTCTTCTAGGAGTTTTACAGTGTCATGTCTTATATTTTAGTCTAAAATCCATTTTGAGTTGATTTTCGTCATATATCATATAAGATAAATGTCGCATTTCATTCTTTTGCATGTGGATATCCAGTTTCCCTAACACCAGGAAATGGATCTATATTTTTAATTCTCAGAGCTCACTCTGAATCTTGGAAAAGGTCCCCTCCAAATGTGTTACAACTCAACAACTTGTTTGGAATAAAGTTGTCATAGTCTGCTCTGTGTTCCCTGTGTGATGGAGACGTAGTATGGGGTTTTGTGAGTCAGCCCCGAGCGTGTCGGGGATCAGCCACTCTGGCCTGTTGGGGAGGATTGGGTTCCAACATCACCAGAATTTGCAGCCCCTCCCCTTTTATGGACATGGCCTTACAAAGTCACCCAGTAATTTCAAATTTGGTGAATTCTAGTTGTGAAAGAACTATTTTAAGAGCATTGCCACAGTTAAATGTTTATTAAGTGTTTATACATGTATTAGTCACTGTGCAAACAGAGAAGCAGGTGGTCTTGTTCCCACCTGTTCAGGTCACCAAAGCAAAGCCACCTGGAAAGTTTCACACAGTAATTGGACCTTCACCCCTCAGAACTCCACTTTCATTAAATTCAGCAATGAGGACTTTGACATCTCCTGAAATATCGTCTCCATGTGCCCTTACTAGGTATTCGTCTTTTGTGAGCCGTGTAGCACAAACCTCAGATTCAAGTGTATTGCTGCAGAGGTCATGCAGGCAGTAGGGAAAGCACTGCGGGGTGACTTGTAAGAAGAGGCTGGTCAAATAGGTGTTTCTAATTTGCCTTGCACCGAGGAGCGACTTCCTCATGTTAAATGATCATTATTAGGAATTTGGAAGGCCTGAGAAACTGTAATCATCCATCATATTTCCTCGTGGGAAACCACCGAAAGAAGAGACGAGCGTTTGTAACCCCTTATATCCTGTGCTCACCGCAAGTGCTAATCTCTGGCGCAGCTCCTGTGAGCTGTCCTTGCTGCCTCCCACCCCCCGCCCCCCGCCCGACCCACATGAGCCCCACGTCCAGGGCTTGGAGGCTTCATGGGCAGTGGAGAAAGCCAGAAGGTGTGGGCCCGCGTGATTGGTAGTAGTTTCATGGTAAAGGAGACAGTTCTTTCATGCCATTACTCCGCCTAGTACCTGAGCTGTGAGTGGCACATGGTCTGGTAGAAAAAAGCACTGGACTCTGCGTTGAGAGGCCTGGCGTTTGGTCCAAGTCATAGCGCTAATTTAGCTGCTGCCTTTACCAGACCTCTTCTCCAGGCCTCATTGGTTTAATTTGGTGGATAAGGGAGTTGGGCTAAGTTTTCCAGTGCCAACAGCTGGTACACAGGCGGAGCCTTCCTCCCAGAGGGCCTTTTCAGACTATTTGGGGGAAATCTGAGCTAGACGCTAGCTCCTAGAGTCATCTTTCTGTTCCCAAATGTAGCTGTCCCCTGCCAACCTTTTACCTCTAGCCAGACCTTCTGAGGACTGACAAAGAGGGAAACCCAGCCAGAGGTACGTCAAGCTGCTTCTTCCCTGGTTCGCCATGCTGGTGTGATAAATGATGGCTGCAAGAATATTTATGTCAGCGGCTTCAGCCAGTGGTCAGAGTGATGGGTGAACTAGAGCCGCTCTCCTGTGGACTCCCATGATGGAGATCGCCAGGCCCTGGGGAAAACAGACTAAGCAGAACCCAGACTATAAGCCGGGGCTGGGGACTGGAAGCAAAAAGGAAGAGAAAAAGAATAAAGGTATTTACGGCAGCCAAGGGGAAAACACCCAGAGTCTGGAACAAAGGAGTTTCCTGAACCCAGCTGTGCACCTCTAATGCCCAGGCTGTTGTTTTAGCTCTAATTATGTTTTGGATCTGTGTTAAAGTGAATTAGAAAGAAGTGGCCTGACACATTATAAAAAAGTTTACAAAGGATAGAGGACAGAGAGAGAGTATATCCAAAGTGTATAATGAAGGATCATCCCAGAGCCTGCTGGTGATGGCAGGAGAGAGAAGCCAAAACCAGCCCCACATTACCCTAAAAATTGTAGCTCACATTAACTATGCATTCTGTTAGCACATTACGTTTCTTACCTCATGAGGTATAGGGTTCTCCAGAGAAACAGAACCAATAGGATATATGTGTGCATATAGTAAGAGATTTATTTTAAGGAAACTGACTCGGGCAGTTGTGGAGACTGGCAACTCTGAGACTCGTTTGGTCAGGTCATCAGGCTGGAACCTCAGGCAAGAGTCAAGATTACAGTCTTGCGTCTGAAATCTTTAGAGCGGGCCAGCTGTCTAGGAACTTAGACGGGATTTCTATGTAACAGTCCTGAGGCAGAATTCCTTCTTTACTGGCAAAGCTCAGTTTTCTGCTCTGAAAGCCTTCAACTGATTGGGTGAGGCCCACCCACATTCTAGAGGGTAATCTGCTCTGCTTAAAGTCAGCTGACTGCAGATGTGATCACATTTACAAAGTACCGTCTCAGCAACACCTGGATTCATGTTTGATTAAAGAACTGGTTATCATAGCCTAGCCGGGTTGACATACAACATTTCACCAGCACAGTACATACTATTATTTACATTTCACTCATGATGAAACATGAGGCTGAAAAAGGTTAATTAAGTAGCTTTCTCAAGGTTATTGTGTGAAGAGCCCAGCTGTCTGACTTAGGAACCCAGCTGTCACCCAAAATGCTATGCTAACTCCCCAAAACACAAAAAGCCCTGGGGGAGGTATTCTTTGTTATGAGGGCTAAGAAACTATGGGGTAAATTATGTTCATAAAAGAAAGAAGGGAGAAAAATAGGGGATTTATTAGATGGAACTTTAAGCTGCTGATATCTGTGGTAGCAATTGTGGCTTGATCAGAAAAAAAGGAAGGAAGGGAAGAAAGAAAATTTAAAAAGAGAAGGGGGAGAATGCAGAGGGAGCAAGGAAAAAAGAGGAAATTCAGTCTTAACTCCCTGCAAAAGGCAACCTCTTTCTAATTATTTTTGATGGTTTTGTATTTAAGAATTTGGCACATTAGAATCACCTGGTAGCTATAAAAGTGCTGCTGCCCAGGCTGTGTATATCCGCATCTCTGGGGTGGACCTAGTGGTGGTTGAAACTCTCCACGTGATGCCAACGAGCAGCCCAGTTTGAGAACCGATATTTCGAAAAATTGTCTGCTGAGACTAATCCCTGGTGAGTGATTGGGAGTCAGGGTAGCAGTTGCCTCTGGGGAGGACATGAGGGTGATAAGGATTGAGAAAGAAACCCGGAGTGCTCTACACCTTGTTCTGGGTGATACTTAGTTGATATTTTTGCATTTTATATTCCTTATTGTATTTTTGATAGCCCAATTGAAAAAGTAAAATAATAATAATGTACAGCTTTACGCACACACACACACACACACAGACACACAGCTGGTCTCACCTTGGGGATTCTGATTTGTGTGGCTTAGGGTGTGGCCTGGGCATGGGTTTGTAAAAATTCCCAGCTGGTTCCAGTGCCCAATGAGGTCAGAGAGCTACTGCTCTAGGGAGAGCCTGACTAGCTGCTTTCTCTGTACAGAACGGAAGTACTTTATTCCCGGGACAGAATTGGAGACTCTTTGGCTCTTCTTTTCCTAGATTCTATATTAAGTTACCCTATTGGTAACATATCATATTTTCAAGTAGAATATACAGTCCCTTGTCTGCAATTCTGGAATCCCAAAAGGTTCCCAAAACTGTAATTTTTTTAGTAAGGTGGCACTAGAACATATTCCCAATGAAACCTGACCTGACCTCATATGAGGCTGTTTAGGTATGACTTATTTCACCTGGTCCGAATAGTCATATGTTTTGCTTCAGAAATATTATGTTCGATTACAGAGTACTGCTTTGTTCTCCACTATGTGTGTGACATAATATAAGATATTTATAAATTTCTAAGTCTGATAAATTTAGTTCTCAAAGCCATCCGGCTCAAGGGTTTCAGGCAATGGACTGTGTACCTGTAGTTTTCTTACATTATTAAATTCCAGATTTGCCTCCCTGGGGACCTTCCTTGATCTAGGGCAACAGCCTAGCCACAGGGACAGCCCGTTTTCCAGCCATTCTCTTGGTTTGAATTACGCTGACAGGCAATGATATTTATCTTAGCAGGAACCAACCGCCATTGCATCCCTCTGCCCAGCCCCGCGCCTGGCACAGTGAGGCCCTGATACACGTACGTTGAAGGGATACTGCAGTCTACTGTGTGTTGATTTCTCTAGCTTCACTCTCAGAGGGTGACTTTTCCAGTCTTCTCCCTAAATCCTGGGATCACCATGCTTTGATGACATCTGTTTAATTTTACCTCCAAATCCCAAAATGATTGGGTTCCAAGAGGAAGTCAGTTATTTGAAGACCTTGTTTTAAAGAGTAGATTGATTCCTAAGGTAGGAAAGATAAGCCTCTATAACCCAGAATGTAGTACTGTTACAAAGAAACAAACGTATTCGCATTATATTGATAACATTAATAGTTTGTTCTCTCCTGCATTGTAATTACAGGTATATTTCATCTGCTAGTCTTCAGGTAGACTTAGACTCAAGAAGCTCCTTAGTCTTCATGCTGATTTCAGGATTCAGACCAAAAACAAAACGAAAACCCCCAAATCCCAGATGTTTGACAAGTGCCCTTTCAGCTTCCCTGACAATGATGGCCATGGGGACCTAGTGAGCTGGGCTCAGGCAAAGACTGAAAAGGAGATTTCTCTGCTTCCTCAACCAGTGGCATTTGGCTCTGGTTGATTTCCAAGACTCGGAGCTGTTGGTCCCACAGTGGGTGGGACAACCTGCCATCCCCTTATTCTCTAGACCAGTGCTGCCCAAGGGAACATTCTGCAGTGGTGGAAATGGTTTATATGTGTACTGTCCAGGACAGTGACCACCAGCTACTCATGGCTATTGACCACAAAAATGTGGCTAGCATAACTGAGACAATGAATCTTCATTGTATTTTAATTAGTTTTAATTTTGATGTTGATAGCACATGTGGCGGATGGCTACCATATTAGACAGCACAGCTCTAGATCTGGGGTATAGGCTTTTCTCTTTCTGACATGAATAGATGGGGCATTGTAAGGCTATCTGGAGAAGATTAGCTGGACTCAACCTTAAAATATGGGGTGAAGAAATTCCAGGCAGGAAAAAGGACAAATAAAGCAAGACAAAAACCAAAGCTTGGGAGTATTGGAGAGCTGGCCCAGTCAGAGAGCTGCATCTGATTCTCTGTGGCTGGGTATTAATGTTTTGTTGGTTGGGAAAGTGGTAGGAAGTGAATTTTCTGAGAAGCAAGATCCTAAAGAATCTTGTAAGCCATGGCAAGGGGCTTGGGCTTTGCCCTGGAAAGATGTATTGTGTCGAGGGGTATGATGAATGGTCTGGTATCAAAACCCGTTCAGCAAGTAAGCCTTTCAGCCTGTCTGGCCAGAAAGAAAAACCTGCATGGTGTCGCAGGTTCTTCTGCAATCCCGGCTGCTGCTTTCAGGTTGTTTAAGAATGCTGACAAGCGGTCATCTGTGCCACTTGGTGCTGTCTCCAGGCCTTGGTGCCTCCGAGAGCCACTTCCTGAACACCAGGAGCCTGGTTTGGGATGGGATGTCTTCCTGAGGTTGAGCTGGGAAGAGGTGGCCTAGAGGTGTCTGCAGACAGCCCATGTGCAGTACTGGGAGCTGGGAGGAGCCTTCTCTGGGACCTGGGTGCAAGGGCAGAGGGGTGGTTACAATCACAGCCCCTCAGATAATTGGAGACACAGGGTTTAAATTTACATGAAGGGTCACCCTAGTCCTCTTCAAATACTTCACATGGACTAACAAACTAAGAATCATGTAAATAAAATAAAACCTCTACTTTCTCTTGTTTTTTCCCCCCTATTAAAAAGTTTAGCTATTTGGAGGGGAAGTCTTTGCTTCATGGTTTTTTCCTATACTAAAATGTTAAAAAGTAATTAAAAACATTGACTTTCATGGACCTTAAACATTCTAAAAAAAATTGAGCCAAAGTTTTTTCTCCCATAGCAAAAAAAAAAAAAAAATATATATATATATATATATATATTTTTTTACTCTGAAGAGTAAAAAGGGGGGCGTTTTTTACAAAGATTGTCACAATCCATGTTTTTCCATATTAAGAAAGAAGATACTAATGTATTGATACTATTGGGAGTTGTTTTTGTCTGTTTCATCTGAATCTCTGATACCTGCTTTGATTTGAATTTTGTTGATAAATCTGTTCTCTGAATCTTACAAGAACTGTGGGATTTGTAGACACCCTCAGGTTCATGGTAGCTCAGGACATCTGACGCTCCTAGCACCGATTTCCAGGAGAAACAAAGTGAGAACCAGAAAGAAACTAAAGCTGCGCCATTATTAAACGTGTGCTCTTGACGCCTGCCGCCATTACTACTGTAACAACCGGGGGTTAAACTGGCTGTTTGACAACTTGTAAAGCTCTTTATCATAGAAAACAAGAAAAGTCAATGCTGAATTACCTCAGGAATATTATTGATGACCTAAATGTCATTTTCTGTTTTTATTGCTTTTCATTGTATTTAGCTTGTAATTCAAACCGCTTTCTAATTAATTTGGTTTGGCTCAGTTGAAAATAGAAAAAGCTAACTATCTAATAGGTGACACATGTCGCAGAGAAATCTTACAACATCCCCACTTCCCCAAGATCAATCAAGCATGAAACAACTTACCAAACTTTTGTTTTTCTAGCAAATTCTTAAGAAATACAATAAAATTAAATTTGTCTAGTCCATAGAACCGGGGAGAAACATGAATGAGCTGGAGTGACCTGAAAGCCCGGTTTTATCTAGCCGTAATCTCACTGCTAGTTGTTAAAATATCCCGAAGCACTCGATCATGTTGCATTTTCATTTCAGAGCCATGTGTTGTATTTGCCAAATGCACATGGTCCTGATTTGAACCGCGAGTTCCCTGGCGGTTAAGCAGAGCTCTAGGCTGGCTCAGACCAGGTCTCGAGGAGGTCAAAGGCCGAGAGCCTACATCTTGGTTAGATCTTACCCTCACGGAAACCAGAAGCCTGGGTCAGGGCAGCAGTGCCTGTGACAGCCCCTGATTAGATTAGGTCTACATTTATCAACTACACAGAGAGTACACTTAACCTTTCAACTCAAGAGTTTTGATGTGTCTTTATTTTCAAATGAAAAGGTGAATGTTATTCTGCCAAAGTCTTGGTCCAATAGTAATGGAGTGTAACATGCAGCTTTTTCTAATTTCATCTGCTATCGGGTTTAACCAGCAACAACATGTAAGCATTTTATCTGTTTTCCAAATTTTAAAAGTATGATGTTTGGACATTTATAGACAACTACTTTATAATTTTACATCCCTTTCATTTTTTATAGGAGTTTAATATTTGCCTTTGGTTTCTATCTAGTTTTATCTACATATTTATTTGTTCATTCATTTAGATTTAGACTAGAGCTATTCTTTCAATGAACAGATAGATCTGTATCATGAAAATCCCTATGTGGAAGGAGCTGTAAACTACTTTTAAATTTTCGGGTTTTTTTTTAATTCCCCTTAGTATTTGGCTTAAATATTACTTTGAAACATTATTTTATTTCTTCAGAACGCATTCTTTAATTCTCTATGAAGTTTTCATTAAACTTCTAACGAGACACATTGAGTAATACAGTTTAGAATAGGTTTTTACAGTTCTGTCGATTCACTTTCTCCTGAGGAGCCTTTGATGTCTTTGACTGCAGGCGGTCTTCCCTCACAGACTTAGGGTCTGCCAGGGGCATCCATTGTCCCCCAAGTCTCTGTGGATAAATTCCTGGGCAACAGTGGTACTGATGAGACTGGGTTTGGGGGATGGTCTGAATCCACTAGAAGGGACCCAGACCTCCTGTTCATGCATGTGTTCACTAACTCCTTATTGGGTGTCTACTTTCTTCTAGGTCAGGGGTGAAAGGTCCCTGCCCTCTTGGAACTAATTTCTGAATTCTTCTACATCAGTATCCCTGTGCTGTGGCAGTACAAGGTCGTATGTAACTCTGCATTGTGGCCTTCAAGATAAAATTATCCTTCACGTTAAAAGGATTGCTTTTCTTGTCATTACTTGTACGTAAACTCATTTCACGTGACATGTTTAGAACCCCAGCCCAGAATCCAGGTTCAAAGAGGGGAAAGGCAGTGAAGGGCTTTTAGGAGAAATGAGAGAAAGATAAAATGAGGTCATCTTAATTATAGTGAAAGCGGTTGCCAGTCATCCCAACATAGTAGTCTCTTCTTTTCCTCATCTATGTGTCGTCTCTTAGAGCCATTCTGAACCTTTTCTAAAACATGAAGTGTTTTGTCAGTTCACTTTCATTCTGAAATAATTTTTTAAATTTCCTGTTACATTTATAAACGTAGAATTTCAAAAATATGTGTGAATTGCTATTTTTATCTTGATATTTTTGATGTCAAGTTTCTGATCTTGAGGTTGTATCATTTTAAAGGTTATTCCGAGCTTTGTATTTACCGTAGAAATAACCGCATATCAGCAGGGACCACCATTATCTTGATTGTTGCTGATAGGCACATTTTCATGGCACTTAATTTACTGAATATGTATTTGATAAGTCAATCAGTAATATTTACTGAGCCCTCAGTGTGAATAGAATACAAATATTTTCATAATTGAGGCCAAAATTAGTGATGGGGAAGAAAGAAATACATGTGCTTAAATTATTTTTATAACTTTCTCAGTTTCTAAGTAAATCCCTACACCTTCACAGCCTACCAAACTCACTTCCTCACTTCCGATCATCTCATGTTGGGCAGCCCTTTTTGAGCTACTCTTTGTCGATTGCTAGATCGTTTGGAAAATAATGGTCCAGTCCCCTCTTTACTCTGTTTTTTCCCAAAGCTATTTTATGTTTAAGGGTTGCTGGTGTCCAGCTATCAAGACCACACATTATCAACTTTTCAGACATCCGATCAACATTCAGAAAACATTTATTGAGCTCCTACTGTGCACCAGGCTCTGTTCTAGACATTGAGTCTAAGTCTTAAGATATTTTAAGGTGATTGGAAAAGTATGGCTGATGCTCCAGTTAATTCTCCTGGGGAATCAGCGTTGGACCTGGAGGCCTCTGAGTAAGTCCTTCTGGGTCTTCACATGCTTGCTTTTAGAACGTTCCAGCCCCTTGTGGAGAGAATGCAGCCTTCCTTCCCCGTGCTGCAGAACGAATCCTGAACCCCAAGTTGTCCCAGGCCTGACTTGGACTGACCGTCAGACCTCCATCACCCTCATGCATACATTTTCTGAGTTGTTGGTTTCATCACAATCCGCTTTCTCCTGCCTCTCACCCCCTGCTGACCCCCACAGATGTCGGATTAGGGGCACAGCTCGAGGAAGTAGAGAGGGGGTAGATGCCCTGTACCCTAGCAGTGTCTCATGCAGCCTGAAACTCCTTTCTGTTGTCGTCTGTCTTTTTACTCCCAGCCACCAACTTTTCCTTACGTGTTGTCTTTACCCTAAAATACTTTAGTAAGGCTTCTTTCTGCAGAAGGCTCCTTTCCACATTCATATCCTCTGCGATCATTTTCCCCCTCCTTGTACTTATGGAGAAATAGTATCTATGAGGCTTGATTGTGAAATGTTTCTTAGAATTAATCAATAACACCTTGAGGTTTTCCAGCTTAATTTGTATATATGTGTCTTGGAATATAGTACACATCTCTCTAGCATGCAGTTTTGTAGTTGTTTGGATGTTGGCAGGTTTTAGGGGTGGGAGGGGAGGGAGTTATATTTTTAGCTGTAGTGACTCACTTTGTAAGTGGTGTACACTGGAGTCTGTCCTCCAGTTGATTTACTGCATATGGAACCCACTCACTCTAAGTACACGCTACAATTTCAGTGGTTTACAAAACCAATAAAAATATAAAATGCCGAAATAAATATTTAAGATTCCTTTTCTGCATTGCACTAAAGATATGATGAAAATAAATTTTAAAAGAAAGTATTTGCACTTGAGGAATTCAGGTAAAAGTCATGAAGCTGTAATTAAAAACAGAGTTGTAGGGACCAAGTAAAATTTGGGAGAGATAATTAAATTTTACTATTCGTGTTATTTTTATCTTATATTCATTTAAACAAAGCCAATCTTGATGGACTATAAAATACACCATATGTTGTCATTTAAAAATAAAGTTCTGTATTTAAATGTGGCCTGTCTACCATGTGGTGTATGCTACCACTCCCCGCATCAGAATCCTTCTCAACACAGGACTTCGAGGAAACCACCACCAATCCGTTAGAGTTCTCCAAACGGTGAACCTGTTTGCTATCTCAGTTTTGGGTACATCCCCAGCCTTTCTCCTCCTTCAGTGACCCTCTGCTCTAGCTGGGACCGTTGTCTTATTCTCTTACACACATGCCAGAGCCCTTCATCAGAGGCCATCTCACAACCCACCATCTACTTAAATCCAGTCTATTTCTTCAGTGTTCAGATCTCACTCCTTACAAAAGTCTTTCCTGGAGACTGCAGCCCGGAGGGAGAGTGCAGTGGTGCCCAAACTTGGCTGCACATCCGAATTAATGGAGGCACTTGTGTTATATATAACTTCCTCCAGACCTACTAAATCAGACCCTCTGGGTCTGAGACCTAGGAAAAAGCATTTTATCAGGCTCTCTAGCTGATTGTGATACAACTACCTGGTATTCTCCATTGATGTTTTGGGAACCACTGGTGTAATGGAAAGAACCAGTATTTCTTGAGTTTGTTGGACCTAAATTCAAATCTCAGCACCTGTTAAGGTGCTCAGGTCACCACACTTCAGTGGACTCAGGTCCAGCAGACTATAAAATTATAGTCTCTTTCCCAAAGAGCTTTTTAGGGAAAAACCCTGATGCTATACAGGATTAAGAAAGCATCAAACTAAGTTGATACATCAGATAGTTTGAATATAGTAGTCTGAAGGTGGTCCAGTGAAACAGACTGCTTTCCTGAGTGGCATATTGTAGCCAGTCTCACTTTACGTTGTGCTCATACCATACTGAGTATCAGCAGCATTCCCTTCTCTCTCTCCTTCCTTAAAATGCAAAAAAGTTTTCTGTCTATGATCCAGAGCTGGATTCCAACTGGAGATTGAGTCTCAATTTCCTGTATATGGAAGCACTCCCTCACACGGTTGGTCAAGATATGGGATCGCTTGTGCCAAATAGGGGATCCAAAACTATTTAGATAATTTAGGAGATTTCTGTGTCATTTAAAGGGGATTTTCCATCTTTTTCACTCAGGAGAAGAGAATTGTAGAGTCTTAGAACTAGAAGAGACCTCAGAAACCATCTCATTCAGCCCTCTTGTTAGGTCTCAGTTGACCTCATGCCAACAAATGCTTGGATCAGAAAGTCTCGTTAGCTTACCAGGATGAGTTCAGAAACCTACTTGAAATTAGATGTGTGTAAACCAAATTATACAGCATTTTAAATTGTTTTAAACTGTAGGTTTAACCAATGGTTACAATCACTTGTAATATAATTGTATTAACTGGTATGGATTCCTATTAGAGGTGGATTTCTTTACAAACTACCATATTTAGACACACTCTTCCACCTGGCCGTCTCTCTACAGCTTTTGAAAAGGAATCCTCTTTTCGACCAGTAGGTTGATTTGATCATCAGCAGTGAACGACTTTGAAGACTTAGTTATAATTAACCTCATTTGCTATGACAATAAGTAAAATGTGTTTGTTTCTTATTAAGCGCTTATGATGAGATGGACCCTGGACCAGTGGTTTTATATGCATTAATTCTGTGGATATCTTGTATTAGTCCTTATAGCCATCCTTAGAGTAGATATTATTATTTCTATTTCACTCATAAGCTAACCAAGGCCTGCCTAAAGTCAGATAACTACTAACTAGCTGAGCTGGGAATCCAATCTAGGTCCAACTCCAAGGGTGCGGAACAGCAGTTAATGACATCAGACCATAATGTAGGCTAAGGTTCCCAAATTTTTGAGTTAAATATTAATTAAAGCTATGAACTTTCTTCCTGTATGACTTTGCACACATGCAAAATTTTGCCTATACAATTGACCCTTGAAGAGCAGGGGTTTGAACTGTAGGGATCCACTTGGAGGATTTTTTCCAATGAATATAGTACTGTGTTTATCCTCTGCGGTTGGTTGGATCTGCAGATAAGGAGGGCCAACTGTGAGACTTGAGCATCACGGGTTTTGGTATCCATGGCCGATCCTGGAACCAATGCCCCACAGATACATAGGGATGACTCTAGTTTCAGAGTTTTCAGACTCCCTGAAACCCATCCCAGTGAGTACAAACCTCTAGATTTAGCTTGACGGTAAACATTGTTAAATAATTACAAGGTAAATAAACAGTTTCCTCATGTCCTTCACATATTGATTTTTGTATCTTAGATGGGATAGGAAGGAATAGTCTAGTAAATTTGGGGCATGTATTCCACTGAGTTCAGATATATGTTACAAGTGGGAGTTCACATTGCTCTTTTTGAGTGGGCCGCCACACCATTTTTTTAGATTCCTTTTTGGTTTCTGTTTAGAAATCACACTCTAGGACTCACTTTTGCAAATATAGATAATAACAGTAATAGAATTAAAAAATAGTAGGGCCCAGAGAAACCTGAGAGATCATCTAATACAACTTTCTCATTTACAAATGAGATGAGGAAAAAGGGCCCAGAAAGTCTCTGAGACTTACTCAAGTTCACATAGCCAATTAGTCAGGGTCAGTCTTGGAGTCCCAGTGCTTTTCCTACTGTATAGAATAAGCCATTAGTTCATGGCACACACATCCAGAGAAATAGCAAGTACCCATTTTGTATCTTGAGTCCATTCCTTTCCAAACTACTGAAACATGTTCATGCATGATTGAAAATAAAACAATCACGAGAGATTTAGCACAAACATTCATTTCAGCCCTATAAAAGTTCAGATAGCAGCTGGAGTACACATTCAGGAATATAGCCTGGAGGCCAAGAGCCATGATGCCACAATGAGATTGGGAATCCTGGCCTGTTGGACAGAACTGTGTCTGGGTTATCAGCTAAGTAGTCTTTATTGAGATCAGTTACTCCTTTGCATCTTCACCCATGAGCTCTTATTGGGCATCAGACAGTGTGTCAGGCCCTGTGCTTGTCTCTAAGGGCTCTGGGACACCTAAGATCCAGTCCCTGTTTGCACGAAGATCTCAGGCACTGTGGGGAACGGCAGACCAATATAATATAGCCCATGGCCCCATGGCATTTTCCTTGTTGAGGGAGGCAGCATACTCAATGTCCTCCATGTTCCAAACAGCATCTTGGAGGCATTCCTCCTTAGAAGAATGGCTTCTTATTCCCTCAAAAGGTTTTCTCCTTAGAGGAAAATATTTTCAGTTTGTGTTAGCAGAGTATTGGCCAGTATACATAGTTTTTCCTTCAACAGCAGTTCCTCTTCCAGAAGTAGACATAGATCAAAACCAGACTAATTAACAAATAGGAGCTGGTTTTCTTTCATGAGGCCAATCATTTCCAACCCAGGCTTTTCAAGGATGTCTCCAGTGATCTTAAGGGACGTTGAAAAATTCCCAGAATAAAAGTAATTCTCATCCTCCATAATTTATAAGCCAAATACATGTAAGGATAAACACCACAGTAAAAAGTTAGTGGTGGCAAAAACAAACTACGAGGAGAAGCTTGGCTCCCAAAAGTGGATGGGTGGGGTTATTCTGTTAGATCACCACAAATGTGATGATGTAGCCATTTCAGCCATTTACATTTTACAAGAAAGTGGATATGTTATGTCTTAATACCACTCATTCACTCCTAGTCAATCATCACTCTCTAAGTGAACTAATAATCAGCATATTTGTTCTTGTTTTAAAATGATTCTGTGCTAAGCTGTGAGATGGTAATGGCATGTTCAGATTTTGAATTTTTGTGATATTTTAAGTTGCAAACAACTCTTTTAAGCCAGGAGAGAGAAAAAGAGAGAGACCATGAGCAAGCACAGTTGTGTGTGTGTTGATATGAATGAATGTATACAAGAGTTTTTCACCAGGGATTTCTCAGTGCATTATAATGCAAATTGCATTTTTAAACCGGCCAAACTACTGATGGCTTTATTGAATGGAATAATTTATTACAGAAGTATTTTAGTCAGATGACATTTCATCATCAAATAACAGTAAACACAATAGCCATTTCCCATAAGACTGTTCTCTTGAGCCAAGGGCTTAAAAAAGAAAATAAAACTTGCCTTGTTCCAAACATAGCATTGTACTAAACAGTTGTTTATTTCACTAAAGAAGAAAAGAGTTCTGCCAGCCAGACATAGTGGACCAGAAAAACATGCCGTTGTGTCAGATCATCCCAAGAAATCTCCATTTTTTTCCTCCTTTCCTAATAATGTTTGACAAGTGGAGATGAATTTTTAAAATCCAAGTCTCTTTTATGCCATTCATTGGGATAATACTATAAAATCTCTCCTCGGGTACTCAGAGTATTACAACATCAATGACCTGTCAGCAGCTGCGTACAGTTTTTCTTTTTAAGACTGTGTAAAGCTATGGTTAAATTCTAATTTTCTAAAATGGGTTTAAGTATGGGGAGAGCCAAAATTAGGTGCACTTTTCTTGCTAGAAATCAGACCACAAATTGCACATTGTACTTACAAAGATGATTAAGGCGGTCCAGCCGCACACCAGCAGTTCAGCAGATTAATTGGAGCATGCAGATTTGTGTAAAAACATATGTTGGGATTGGGGAAGCCTTTTTTTTTTAATGCTGTTCAAAAGTTTTTTCGCAAGTTCCAGTGTATAATTTGTGCATTATCTAATTCTCCCCTAAAAGTCTCAGATTAAATTCATATATGCCAGGGGTCCAATATTTAGGCGTTTTTGTTAAAATGGAAATGCCTTATTGGTACCTTTCTCCCAATTAGCTGATGGCAACCTTTTTCACTTAGTAAACCTCAAAGTGTTCATTATTTTAAAATTGTTGCATGCTGAAACCAGAGCGACTTGTTTAAACAAGGCATAGACTTAGGAGCCAAATAGAGCTGGAGCCTTTGAGCCCTGATTCACAGGAACGTATAGTGAGCACTTGGGAAATATAAGTTGGAATTTGCTGGAAAGTGTGGATTAAAAATAACTTTCACATAAAGATTTGAGATGAAGTATGCAAAGTGCCTGGCAGAGTGCCTGGTCCTTAGCGGAGGGCTCAGTGTAGCATGGGGAGCGGTGTGGAGGTGGTAGCTGGGGCGGCCCAATGGAGGACGATCAGTGGTGCCTGTGTGCGGTGGTGGTGAACTTGGACATCTAGGCAGTTAAGTCAGTTATTTCAGGGGGAAAAGAATCAGAGTCTAGCAAGCAGTACTTAAAGCAGTTGTGAAGAGCTTCACATGTAAATTCCTTGCCATGTTCCTAGAATGCAACAATCACTGCCGGGTACAACAAACACTGGTCTTTGTGTCCTCTATGCTTAAGACTATGTCTGCTCTAAATTTTGCCCTTACTGCCTTTGTTATATTTACATTTTATATTTATATAAAATGCCCTTATGATATTTACATTTCAGCAGTTTCTGAAAAAGAATCTCTCATTCTGTGGCTAAAATCCCTGTCTTTCATGAAGTTTGTTGTCATTGGAATTTAGTTGGATCTTATCTTAAACAATGCTTAAATCTTGAGTTATCAAATCTCACCTCTTTCCCTTTGGTTCTGTTTGGTAAGGAAATCCCTCCGTTCTTCCTCAATTTCTTCACGTGCTAGATATCTCTCCTCCCCTCTGCTATTTTTCCCTTCAGTCTCATACGCATCACTGTCGCACCATGGTGACTTTTGTAGAAATGGGCTGCAGTTCCTGTAGGCACTGTTTTCAAGACAGTTCCCATGCTGCTTTCTTGGTACTGCAGGTGGGTGACTTTTCCCCACCCCAGTGAAACCATCAAGTCCTGTTAAGTGTTGCTTTGTTTGGATTGTAAGGAGATTGGGTTATCTTTCTGAATGATCTGTGGGTTTGGTCCCAAATGTCAGGGTGCTGTCCTGTAAGATCTAGTTTGCTCGCACAGGTTCACCAAAAGGGGTCTCTATGATTCTTACTTTTGTGTATTTCTGAGAATGGAGCAAATGATTAACATTTACGTGGAGGAAGTTCCAGGTCATTGAACCAGCCAAGGGAAAACATCCACAAGTCAATCACAGAATAGCTAAAGCTGTTCGCATATTCTTGGGGAAAAAGTATAATAGAAAAAAGTGTAATTATAAAACAGTTATAACTGTAGTAATTTTGCCACAAGAGGCACTGAGCAGTGATGGTCACTAATTTCACTAATTTTTCTGGTGTTCTTCTGGACCCTGCTGTTAACTGAAGAGAAGAGTTTGATGGGCCTCACACTTGGACTCCCTGGGCTTCAGTTGTTCATCTGAAAGAAAGCATGATGACCATTGACGTTCTGGGAGTTCCTGACTTACTAACCCAGCAAGTTGAGAAGGGGAAGCTTGGCCCAGGACACCTATGAGGCAGGTAGTGCAAGTGACACTGATAAACACACGCATATATGTACTTTAGTTCAAAGAAGAGTCACTGATCATAGCCTGAGCCAGTGATTGGACTCGGGAGCTTTTATACATTGCAGCTTGAAAACTGGCTGTCCTATGACTTATGGAGAAACTGTTCCCTTTACCTTGTGCAGATAACTAATTGGAAGTTGAGCACCTCTCAGGAGCTCAAATACTTTTTACAGAAAGAATCAGTAGTTGTGCCATAATTCTTGAATCCAGGATTTATTGTAACTGAGACACTGCTTGCCCAAAGTTTAGTTTAACCCTCCATTTGTTAGTTTGACTCACTTTTATACCAAATAAACAGCTAAACCTACACTACTCATAATGGTTGCACCTACACCTGAAAGACCTTTTATAATATTGGCTAATAATTTGATAATTCTACCTAAAACCTCATTAAATTGAGATGAACAAGTATCACTAAACATGGAGATGTATAACCTATTTTGATATAATACAAAGCTTATTAATCCTAACTTCCCACAGTTTCCAAAGTTAACTCTGACAATGTTCGTCAAGTAAGAGAAAATTAAAGAGGAACAAATAAGGAATATTTCTAAGTTAGCATGCAGTCCTTAACATAAAGTTCATTTCACTTTGAATTTGAGTCAAGGCAACAAAGCTTAAAATACATATTTTTAAAGTAACTTTTTATTCCTTTAGATAAAATCTAAGTTCTCAGTCCTGTGTGAATGAATGGTGCAAATTGGGTCACCTTCCTTATTTCCTCCTAACTCTGTTTAACCAGAATGCTATGTATCTTTTTTTATTATTTTTTTTAAAAACTACATTTCTGAAATTGTGCTAGATGTATAGATTTCAAGGTTGTAGACATTAGTCCACTGTGTATATAATGTACCTCCTCAGTGGACCCATCATCTCTTTGTGACAGCCCCTCCATTTTTATTCTATCATATTAAGATCTTTTTATCTTGTGTCTTTCTTATTTGAGTCTATGGACAAAACTCCCAGAAAGTCATTGTTTTGTATAGATGAGGTCATATTAGACCACCAATACATCACATGCAGCCCGACCTACCTCTGACCTGCCCTTATTCTCCTCCCGCCGTCTCTCCCTCTAGCTTTGCTCTTTTCTTTGCCACTGAACGACTTCAAAGACTCATCCGCACTTGGGGTCTCTACTCCCCACGTCTCTGCAGTCTCTCAGCCGTAACTGGTACACAGCAGCACCTCATCAGACACAGCACAGACGGACCCCCTGACCTCTCTCCTCTCTTTGCCACTGTTAAGCCCACTCCTTGACTTTGGGATCACACTCTTCTCTGATTCTCCTTTTACCCCAAGGAAGCCTCTCAGGTTGCACAACCTTATTGGCTGGTTCCCCTTCCTCCACCAGCCCCTGACGTTGTCAGTCCCGGGTTTCCATCCTCAGACCCCCTCTCTCTTTACTCCCCTAGCCAAGTCTTGTCTACATGCCTGTCTTTAATGTAATTTCCAAATTTGTATCATCCATTTAGCTCTTTTTCTTGAGTTCCAGGTTCATTCTTTTAACTGCCTACTGCACTGACTTTCGAACTGACTTCTAGAGAAGGCCCTAAGTACCAGACACAGATGCCTGTATTCTTATCCTTGCCCTGTCCGTACCCTTCCGTCCTTCTCCATCTTACATTCTCCTCTCAGCCTTCAAAACCAAGTAGAAGTTTCACCTCTTTGGTGAAATATGCCCCACTGTCACTCCTCCACCTCCCCATCAACACTGTTGAACTGTGGTCGCTTTTCAGAAATTGCTGCGCAGTAATTAGTAGCTATGGTTTCATACTCTGAACACACGTTTTCATTTGCATCAGCGAGAATACGATGCTATTAAGAATGATGCAAAGATATAAGGACCACTTCTCTATCATTCTGAGGCAGATATTTTTACCTTCTAACCTCCTTACCCTTTCTTTAATGTCTTTATAATCACTTGTATATAATTTTAAAAGTTATTCAGGCTTTTGTTATTTAAATATGCTGTCTCTCATTATATCCAGAACTAACTTAAGATTACAGTGAACATATTTAACTCCCCCAAATCTATTAGGTTAAATTAATATTAAACAAGTTGATATGTTCTTATCATGGTACTATTGTGATCATATACACATTTATGCATTTTATTAATTCTGAAACAATCAGATTTTAATTGTACTATAGATACAGTCAGCTTTGTCACTTAAGAACTGATTTCTATTTATTTGAAAAATATTACAGGCCTATTTGTTTTAATTTTATTCCCAATATATAGCTACAGGAATCATAGCAAAAGACCAAAATCAGGTAACGTGTACAATATATTTAATATTTCTCTAAATAAATTAGGAGAGTGATTATATTTATACATTTTGATAGGAATTTTGCAACTTACAGTTGTAAAATTGGACGGAGCCCAATATGTTTTTACTTACCTAAAAGATAAAAGTTGCCTCACATTTGAAAAGAAATACAATGATAATTATATATATATATATTTTTTAAATATGAGTAGTTTGAACTTCAGGCATGATTTTTTTTTAATTAAAACTCTAATTAGTACATCCTGACAGATAAAAATTAATGTTACCTTTGGATGTTTTAGGGATGCCTGACAAAAATCCCATTTTGTAGAATTGGAAGGTTCGCCTGTGGGTACAACGTGAGAAGTAGCTTGTCAGAGGTGATGGCATCAAAATGTAAAATGTCTCAATTAGTTTCAAAACAAAATTATTACTTAAGTGTATTTTAATAATGCTCAGCAATTACATCAAATTTGTAGTATTTAAATACTTTCTGAATAATAATAATGAATCTTTTTATCTCCCTACACAAGATAAGGTGTAAAATCTAAGGACTCACTTTTTATTCGAACTCAACTGGAAGAGTAATAAATGGAGCAGGGACCGTGGGGTAAAATGGTTCAACAGAACTATCGAAGTTTCCTGCAACATGCCTGGGTTAGAAGTCAGCAGATCTCAGTCCTAACCTCAGTGTCTTGCCAATAAGTCTCTGGGGACTCAGTTAGCGTCCCTAAATACTTCATCCTCCTAAACAACATATCAGCATTTTCTCCAAAGCGTAAAGCACTATATAAATGTAAATTGATACTATTTCCTCATGTCTGGGGAAAAAAGGAAAGTGTCTTTACAGCTTAGTTATTTGTTCCTTTAATCTAGATCTCTCCTCCTTTCAGCCTTATCTAGATTAGTAAAATAAAACAATCTGTTTTTCCTCATGTTTCCTAAAATATAAAGAAGAGGCTGAAGTATCCTCTAGACTGACTGTCTCCAGCACCTCAAGTCCTTGAATAATTACTGTCATTTAACTTTGGGTAATTTATGTATAGTTACCCAAGGAAACTAACCCTACCCACACACAAGTTGAGGGTTCCAATATTGTAGACCATTTTCTTGAGCAATTATGTTCAGTCCTTTAAAATAAATAAATATAGAAATATTTTAAATAAATAAAGTTTAATCGAGTTATGCTAAGGACATTGAAAAAAAGAAGAAAAGCTTTGAGGAAATATGTACCCTAAATCTTCTGTGACCTTTTTTGTTTGTTGTTGTATGTATTTCAAGTTTGTAAGTGGTACCTCTAAGCAAAATGAGAACTTTTGTTGTAATAATATTACAGACATTTTATACTTGCTGAATGAATGGCGTTAATTCTAACAAATAAGCGAGATTCAATCAGAGAACAAGCCTCTTTTGTTAACCATCTCTCAAGACAAAGTCTGAATATCACACTAGGAGTCTACCAGGCTTCTTCTTAAAATTATGCCCCATACCTGATACCCTTCTTCCTCATGAGAGTTATTTCCATCTTCTTCTGAAATGTCTGATCTTTTGCTGGAGAACTAGAGAGCAGCATCTGACCACCTGAAGCCATTACAGTTAAGAGTCTTCAGCATATGACATGGGGACTGTTAGTCCTACCAAAGACAGATCCAGTCTAGAACAGGTGCGTAATCTTAGGTGAGATCAAAGAATTCTTTCAAATGGTGACTGTAGTCTGTTTCTGTAAAGTCAGTGCTTGGTCCAAAAATAAGCCAGAAGGCTGTTATCAGTGTGTCAGGAGCTCTGAGTGATCAATCTGTGTCGGATAGATCATGAAAATAGACAGACGGTGCAGGGGTTGCTTCCCTATGGAAATGGTGCTGGTACATTGCCATATGTGTCCCTGTTAGGAGGCTAGCTGGTCTGATTGTGGGTGCAACAGCTTCACAGACTGGACTTTGGGGCTCTTGAGATCTTCCCTGTCTTTCTATGAAGTCTAAATAAAACTGCACCTTGCTCTTTGGTCTCAAGCATGGAATTCGGCAGGGGATCAGGACTGTTGCCAGCAGTCTTTCCCAGTCTTACATTGTAAATACCTCTTTCCCAGAGGTATTTGGAAGCATGGCTAGAGGTGGATTTGTATTAACCCAAAAGGTAAGGAAGGAGTGCCAGTGTTGTACTATTACGTGCCACAAAGTCTAAGGTGACAGATCTAAACTAAAAGACAGTTCCAGCTCATTTTCCTATAAAACTATCCCAGCAAAAAAAATTGCTCAAAGAAAAAGTATGAAGTATGAAAAGCAGTCACTTTAACTTCCCTTTGACTGTGCCAGTCAACACCAATGGCTGTCCTGCTTGGGGAAATGGAAAAACTCACCAAGTTAACAAAGGCAAATGATTAAGTAAAGCAAACAATAGCACTGTTTTTCAAACTATTCAACCCATTCTGTGCTTACCATTAGGTTCAAGATTTAGACTACATCTAAGTGAAATAGCTGTGCAGAGATGCTCTGTGTAAGTTTTCTACCTTCTCTTCATTACTTCAACAAATTTTTATCCAACATCTGTTATGTGCCACACACCGCTAAATGCCAGTTAATGGTACAGTAGACAAGACGTTGCTTTCACAGAACATACTGTCTATGAGGGAGGTAAACATTAAACAAATAAAAATAAATATGTAATTGTAACGTCTTTTAAACTTAGAGTTTGGCAGTGAGAGACCAGTTCATTTTGCCATTTTCCTTCTGAATCCTTTAGAATCATGAATTGCATAAACCAAAATAAATTCCATAAATGCAAGTAGGTTTTATAATGGCATATATCTGCAGTCGCAATACTTCACTCAGAAATAGATAACAAGCCTAGTTATTGTTTGTGCAAGGCATTGGACCTGATACTAGGACTTTCCAGTGTTTAATGTCTAGTGCTGAATGAGAAAATTCTCATTGCCATAACTGGTTGGTCATATTTTTCTTCCCTTTTCCTTAAACAAGTATTTTTTTTAAATAGTGATAATGGATCTGTTTTTGCAATGGCCCTCTTTATAATGGAGTAGGGTGGGGTTTTCTCTGTCTTTGACATGAAATTTTACTGGTCTGACAAAGACTTCAGCTACATCAACAACCACACAAAAAAGTAAGGTCTTTTGCAAGCATGAGGCACTCACAGATTACTTCAAATATCATCTTGCATTGGCCTTAGCATGGCCTGTTAGTTCAAGCCCTAAAAATAAACACCTATTAATCAGCTAATGGCAACATGGGGGACCGGCTCTCTGACTGTGGGGACCTCAGTCTAACCTCATTCAATAGCTTGTCTTATGTCACCCAGGATGAGGCAGTTTGCAGCCAGGAATGCCTCTAAAAGAAGACAGTCAAAAGCTGAACTAAATGTTTAAAATAACCTCCGTAACTCCTCTGCACACTGACAGATTGCTTTCAACTCGGTGGAGTAAAACCACAGCACCAGTCCCAGTGGCCTTTGTGGGGCCAACTCAGAGCCGCAGAGTTTGTCAAGTAAAACTACAGGTTCAGTGGAGCTCTCTCTCTCCCTTGTCTTGCTTTTAATCAAAAAACAACCAGAGAGAACTCACTCCTGGAAGTCCTTATCTTCATAAAATGTCGCTAATGACTCCTGTGAAGTTAAATAAGGTTGCTGTGTGAGTCACTAAGGAAACTGTTGGCCAGTCACCTTGTGCCTGCCGACCTCTCAAAGAATACAAACTGGAGGGACCCCGTGGAGCTGGGCTGTGACTATTTATATACACGTACTTTGTCCCAGCGACTCCGGAAAGTTGAGCCCTCAGTATCGTTTGGTTTCGGTTTTTTGGTGTGTTTTTTTTTTCATTTTGTTTTTGTTTTGTTTTGAATTTTTGCTGGGTTTTTTTTATTTGTTGTTTTTGTTTTTGTTTTTTTGAATGGCGGTCTTTTTTCTGTATGGAGTGGAAATGAGGGGAGGGGGAGAGATTTGTTTTAATGTATACTTTTCTCTAATGTGTTTACCCCCAAATAAGTGAGCTGTAGTGGATACTTTGGCCCTGCACAAAGTAAATATTTAGCTCACAAATTCCATACAGAAACATGGCCCTGGGTATTTGGGTTTCATAAAAGAGGATTAGCCTGGGGCAAAGGGCTCGTGCGCCTGCTCCGCGGGCCCAGGAGGAAGGGGCTCTCTGCCTGTGTCCCAGCTCCTCGGCCCTCACGCCACCACAGTCCGCCCGGCAGTGCCTCTCCAGCCCTCAGCAGCCTCATCCCCACCCCACTTTTCCAGCTCTTCTGCCAGGCCCGCAATCTTTGTTTATTCTGAACTTTTATGCACTGCCCGCAAAGCCCCCAGGCTTTTTCTCATGACTCTGTCTGTATGTGCTTCTCCCTCCACCAGAAGCATCCTCCCTCTCTTAGCACCGAGCAGACCTGACTTCCAGACTCCCTCCAGAGGCCTCCTTAGCTCTACGCAGAGCCTTCCCTGATCTTGGGGCCACAGCAGGGCCTCCTGCACGGTTCTCCTACCTTTGTCTCCTCCATACACTGCCTTTTAACCTGCTTGTCCGCTTAGTCCTGAAAGCCCCCGGAAGACGGGGACTGTGTCCCTGTTATCTCTGAGTCCCTGAAACATGGCATCCTTTTCAGAAAAGCAGGAGGTACTGTTCTCCCAGTTTTGCAGCCAGGAAAACAGGAGAGATGGTTTTGCCCGCACACAACAGCACTGAACAGAACGTAGGTGAGCTGTGTTCGTGCAGCACTGTCACTGACTCCCATGTAAGCTTAAACAAGTCACTTGACCTCTGAGAACCTCAGTTTCCTTATTTGTCAAATCAAAATAAAATGTGTTTTGAGGGCCAGATGTTACTGTATAATTTGTAAACATATTTTAAGAACTCTGAAGTGTTTTGCCCACCATTAACTGAAGAATGGAACCAGAGTTCAGTAAAGTATGGCCTTACTTTGAGTCTGGGCCTGCAGTTTTTCCGCACTCACATGTGATCCTTTACCTGTTACTTAAAAAACAACTCTGTCCTTAGTCTCATATTTTTTTCCCATAATTATCTGGTAAAGTAGCTTCGTTAACCATAAGAAAACAAGGGGTTTGACCACCTTTAGAAACTGAGCTTCCTAACGACCACATCTGCCTCAAAGGCCAGCCTCAGTGTCCAAAAAGTCTGTGTTCTTTTTTGTCAGGACAGTTTCAAATATCAACCTTCATTTGTTTCCTAAATCAGAAGTTTCTTTTGTCATGTTTCCAGAGTCTTTAAGTGTTAGTTCAAAATGCTCAAGGTTGTTCCTTTTATGTTCTCTCTTTTTAAAAATATTCAAACCATTTATTACAAAGATGAACTATTAAGCTTGGGAAGCCTTTTCAAAATGCCCTTGGTCTAATAAGAAATGTATTTGGGGTGGTAAAATGAAATCTCAAGGCACGGGCCTGAAATCTGTGTGTGCAGCCTTTCTTAGTGGGTGACCTGGGGCCAAAAGGTGAGAACAGGCACAGCAGAGTTGTGTCATTAAGAACAGGAACCTATATTTAAATAAAATTTAAATCACTGGCGTCATCAGGGTTTTTTGTCAAGTCTCTTTTGAAGTAGAGTTTCTCCTGGTCCCACGAAGCTGATCAGCTTTTCTTTTTAAAGGCAGGAATGACTGTATGACGTGACCTTTCCTGCTTTCTGGCTCCAAGAAGCATCAAGTGTAGCTATAAATGTAGGATATGTTTTGACTCTGCTTCACACGCACTTCCTACCCCTTTATTGGACAGAATTTTTGTGATGGGACAACAATGGATATGTACAAATTAAAGTGTTGTGAAGCTTATTCCTTCTCAAATCCACTTTGAACCCCAGGGATACAAGTTCTGTGATACCTGCTTTATAGATAGAAAACCAAGACACAGGAAGTTAAAAATGGAAAGTACATTAAAGATGATGTCTTCCAGCCACCACGTTTTATAGAGAAGGAAAGACTTGTCCAGCATGGAAGACTCCTTTAGTAAAGCATTCATATTGAACCTAGACAGACAGGAGACTTACCTTGAGAGTGGCATGGGGAGGGGGTCGGTAGTGATGTTTTAAGGGTTTGGAAAAGCCTTTGGGGGAGTCTGAAGCACAGAAGGCCACGTAGCGTATCGGAGAGGGAGCCCTGCACACAGAGGACACCTCCACCCCTTTCGAGCTTTATCTCCTTGCATGAGTAAGCTGCCTCCCCTCTCCACGTCTCTGTTTTCTTATTTGTAAAACGGCACTCATAACACATCCTACCGCGTAGGTTCATTGCACGTATTAAGTGAAATAACGTACACGAAGTGGTCAGTGCAGTGCTGGGCTCACGGCGAGCGCACAGTGTGAGTTCTCTTCATTGTCCTGGTTACGAGCAGTTGAGCACAGCTTTATAACAGTTGTCTCAACATTAAAGTGTAAGTACTACTATTAGCTGCTACTCATAGGGCTTCTGTTTTAAATGAGATCATACATGTAAGTAGCTTAGAGGAGTAGCTGGCACCTAGTGACAGCTCCGTAAGTACCAGCTGCTGTTATGATTATGGGTGTGGCTATTATTATAAGTATGATTATCAGTGGTATTATTTTCCTCAAAGAAATAAAAATCGAATAGTCTGTATCTTCTACCGGTTCCACAGATTGGGACGGTGCCAGCAAGATAAACCTGCAGCAAAGTCAGTCAAGTATTCTCTGGATCTAGGTGACCTGAATCTGAAATGGGTTAACCAGCGGGCGTTACTTTTACTAGCTTGCCTTACTCCAGTTGTATTGGGAAGGGAATCAAGCAGAAGAATCATGCACAAAGCCAGCCCTGAAGAATGACTCAAAGCCTGAGCAAGGACAGATAAGAAATTTTCTACCACGCACGCCCTCCGCACAACCTGCATCCAGCCCAGGGGGCCCTGCTGGCTGTGTCTAGATTTAAGGTCTGTTTCCAGGTGACCACTGGTTCAGCTCACCTCCCATGTGTCTGTCTGCTCTGGGCAGTCAGGCCTCTCCTGGCCACCTCACTGCCCTGTTGGTAACTATTCTCTGGAGTTGGGCCAGTGTGTCTTTTCACTCCCTCAAGTTTCCCTCATCACCTGGAATTAAATAAGTAATTAATTATGGCGTTAAATAAGTAATGCAGTTAAAAATAAAATCAGGTAGGATCTTTATGGGCTTAAATTTAAAATTTTGTTAACTGTACAGTTGGCCTTCGAAGTTCAGTTTAACTGTAAAAGGCATGCTTCTTTTCCTGAGCTCAATTTTCTATTTCTATTTTGCTATTTTATTATACATTCCTTTTGGGGGAAAAGGCAGGGTAGAAATAAATTAAAAGCCTTACACTAACACGTAGAAGCCATCAGATCCTCAATTTCTTAAAGGAGCATTATTGAAAATGGCATAAAGATCATTTTGTAAAGTTTATATGTTATTGAAAAGCAAAGCAATAGGAACACAGGCTCCTCCTGCACCTAGGAAGGATACAGGCACCGTAGGGATGGTATTTGTGGTTCATTGAGTGCAAATCCATGTGTCGTACACAAATACAGTTCACTCTAATAGTCTGATATCTCTTCACTCATCTTAAACACCTTAAGGTATTTGGAAAGGGAGGAAGAAATAAAACAGATGAACCTGCTGAGATATGGCCAGGAACAGTAGTACTTCATTTTGATTGATGTTTTTACAACCTTATCTCCTAGATAAAAGCTACTGTAAACAAAAGCCTACCTGAATTGATTGTATTTCAAGGAAGAGAGAGCCACCTGGGTGCAGCGATTGGTTCCCAAGTGCTTAGTTTTTTTTGTTCTTAGCAGCCAGTTCCTACCCACCTCACAGTCACCACCTCAACCACCAGGAGTATCCCTTCAGGGAACAGTATTCATATTTTCTACCAGGTTTTAAACCACAGCACCATCTCCGCTGTAACAACCTGGAAAGCAGATTCCTAATAGCCCCTCTAGGAGCTCGCTCTTCAGAGTGTGCAAATTGAGCGTATTTTTAAGACTCGTTTTCCCACCTTTAAAAATGACTTTTCTTCCCTACATGGTGGAGAGTTATCAGCAAAAGATTTTTTTTTTTCCCAAATGCATGATAGCATTCACAGCTTCTCCTGAGGCAGGGGCTTTACAGTGGTATTCATTCCAGTAATATTTATTGGCTAACTCCTGTGTGCTGCTGAAATATTGGTTTGGCCAAAAAGCTAGCTCGGGTTTTTCATAACATCTTATGGAAAAACCAGAACGAACTTTTTGGCCAACCCAATACAGGCTGCCCTCATGGAGCTTGCATTCTAGAAATGTTTGTTTAATAACTGCAAGGCTGGATTATCTGGGGTTTTTTTTTTTTCTCTCTCTCTCTAAGAAGCATATTCTTTACATGGTTTTTCCTTACGTGACCATTTTTCCTAATGATCTAGATGGTTCTACCTTCTAATTTTTTCTCCTCTTTCCAGCATTTGCCTTTATGGACCTGTAAAATTGGGAGACTTGCTTTTGAGGACTGTGTTGCTTAGCCAGAGAGATTTCCCTATCGCGAATTATTTATTGTGAATAAGAGAAAGTTTTAACTACACATTGAGAGCGAGTTGGGATCTGACATACCTGAAGCATTGTGTCACATTTGGTTAATGATAGATTTATAGGGCAAACATATATCAGCCTTAATCCTTTAGTTATTTGACTCTGCCAAGGATGAAAATTCCAATAATTTTTTTTTATTTTAAGCAGACTTTTATATATCCAGAACCCATAAATCTCTGTGTCTTGAGATAAATGTCTAACTGAACTCTGGGTTACCCTGTGATCGTCTGTGAACCAAGCAGAGGAAAAAGAGACCCCATCCCCCCTCTAATAATAAAAATAATAATAAAAAAACTAATAATAGGCTATGTGAAAAGAATATATTTGGGATAAGCAATATTTATGTGATAGTCTTTTCTGTTTTATAATACATTTCTAATTTCTAGGATTCAGGAAGTTGGTAATAAAAAGTTCAGAAATAACCTCAAAATGTATCAGAGCAAGTCTATGGTTGACTAACTGGCAAACACCAAAACGCACCCGCACGCTGTCAGCCAGGGTGCTGCCAGCGTGATGATCGCTTTCCATTATGGTTGTCGTATCAATCTGGCATCAAACCCTAAATCAGCTGAAATGATGGGTTTGCCTTTGGCATGTTTCCCTGGGGAAATAACTGAGAAAACATATAATCATTCACACAACCAATTTTGTAAACTATCCCAACTTTTGGAAGAAGGCTGAGGTATAAATTCTAGGGAGATAGATATGATTTGCACCCAAGGTCTGCCTGAAGTGTCCTCTCCCTCTCAGTACGTAAATGTTTTTCAAAGTAAATGTGACCTTGGGTACTTTGTGATTTTCATGGTTTCGGTTTCTTTCACTGCATTTGGTGTTTCTCTCTTCTTCCCATATGAGGATGTGTCCTGTCCACTCCATATATCCTCATTTGAAACAAAAAACATGGCTATCATGCTTAAGCTCATTCTCTAGTTTTACAATGAAATAATCTCAACATGCTTCTGATCCTACCATTCCTCTACATCTCTCAGGACCCCTAATCCTAGTCTTCATTCTTCCCTCAAAAAAATGTGTGTGATGGAGAAAATTAAAAGTGCCATTAGGTGAATAAATGCAACATAGCTAAGAACTCACCTTGTCTAGGAAGACTTCTGGAACACCATGTCATTGTCCTCATTATTCTTTTGCTGTGAACCTTTTGGCATTTTGTTTATTCAAGTATTCTTGTTTTATTATTCAATCGATAACATATTTTACACTTAAATATGAATGGTTCTACATGATTAAAATTTGAGTTGTAAGCATCTCCAGAAGAGGAAGATCCTTTCTTTTGTGACTCGTGCTCCTCACAGGGTGAATATGCAGGCTTATGTGTAGATTCTTAACGGGCACATGCAGAGAGCCTGCCCCACTGCCAAGAGTTAGTGTTGCTCCAAGAGAACAGATAATGAAGACAACAGATTAAATATAAAAAAGCTTCTGCCTTTGTTTTCTATCCCACCTACCTCAGTTTTTCTCTTTTGAGGAGAGATTTACAATAGGCTGGAAAGACTGTTGGTATAAGCATCTACGAATATCCAGCACAGGACAAAGTGAAGTGGAAATTAAGCACTTTTCCAGGCAATTTAATGTAGACATGAAAATGCCGAGTTATATAAACACCAAGGAGAATTTCAGGTGGTTGTGGTTGTGTATTTATATACATTGTAAATTTTCTTCAAAATAGTGTATTTTCTGTTTATTTTCCATGTGGCATAAAGGCCAAACATGAATCAGTATTTCTCATATATTTTCCTTTTTTATTTTCAAAACTGTAGACAGTGAGTTGATATTATAAAGAGTTTTGCAGTTTTAATAACCAAGATCCATGAATTGAGTGAGAGTGTTTGTAACTAGGATTCTTTCTCTTTAGTCATTTCAATTTGCAAACACAGAGCTGTGGAGCAAAACAAGCACATGAAACAATCAATTTATATTTCTACTTCATCTCTAGATAGTACCAAAAAAGAATATTTGCATCTTATATGAAATGGACCATAGTGCCAGAACCTTAGGATGCTATATTACATGATCACTAATCTATTATTATTGTACACGTATTTATACACAGGCATAAATACACACACTTTGCATATAAACATGAGCAAGCATATTTCACTTGGACTGAAAGTTATTTACAACTCTGTCTGAGATACATACAACAGTGATTAACAAGTGCATAACCAATCTACAACACAGATTAAAACTAAATAAACAGTGTAAGAGTTTATTTTAAAACAATTACAAGATGTTTTATATTTCTCCTCCATCCTGAACTGTATGTTTGAGAATGCGTTCTTCATAAAAACCACATGCGAGTCTTTTTGATGGTGAAACAATTGACTTCCACCAGCTACAAGTCCACTCACATCCTCAGAAGATATCCCAGACCCCACACAGCAACTCAAAATGAGAAAGAAAAAAAAATTATTCTCTGCTATTCCTCTTTTGGAGAGGAATTTTCTGTTTGCCTGTGAATTGAAAAAGAAGATTTGGGTTGGGGACAAAGATTTGCATCAGTACAGCTAGGTTTTGTTTTTATTGTTTGATGAAGACCTTCATGAACAAGAAACTTGACTAAAATCATCAAATCATTCCACGGGCCTCTTGTCATCCTTCAGTTGAAAATTGTTTGTTTTATTGACTTGATCCAGATTTATACTGTAGAACCCTGGTGCATCAGAATCCTTTTTTATGTAATCATGGTAATGCAGCTCATTGAGAAGAGACAAATGTGATCAGTTTCATGAGTTTTTTCTTATTCTATACAGAGAGGCAAATTGTATAATAGGATATGAGTCCCACCACCCTTCCCCTTCATATTATTGAATGAGATGTAAAATTGTATTGATTTTTTTTTTTAATATGTAGTTATTTTCTCCTGGAGCTGAAAACACAGGGATTTTAGGAGCAGAAAACAGAGGGATTTTAGGAGCAAAAATGGGGCTTTGAAGTTCACTGTATCAACCCTGTTTAGTAAGTGTGAACCTTCTTTTCTGGGAAAACAAATCTCCACCTGCCACACTCAGACCCATTGCTTCCCTCAGTTTTCCTCATAACTTATTCCAGCTGTTTATTTCCATTTGTATGAACAGGCTATGGCTGTGTTCTGGATTTACTCCTCTTTCCTCATGTTTAGATTCTGCCCCATAACTTCTGAATCCCCCACAGCAGGAAACATTTCTCTTCTCTGAAACTTATACAGTGATTCTGTGATTCCCATTCCCCAACTTACTTCCACCTGACTGTCAGGTGCTTCAAATACGCTCCCTCAAACGCAATCACTTTAATTTCTTTCACCTGAAGTATACGTTGCTTTTTCATATACTTCCTAAACACGGTGACACTTAAACCAAAAAGAGTAGCTAGATAAACTTTTTAGTATGAAACTATTGACTTCATACTTGAAGAATTATTCCTGCAGGACAGCTGAATCCCAACTCATACACTGTGCTTTGGATTAGTCACCTGCTTTCCAGGCCCCTGCTCATCTCTCATTTCCAGATGTTGTAAATATCTTTTCAAAGGTGAATGACTTATAAATTGCTGTGTAAATACAAGGCATGATGAGAGATGGTATGATGTAGTGGTTACAAGCACCATCCATAGAGCCAGATTGCTTGGGTTCTAAGCCTGACCATTTTTTTGCCTCAGTTTTTTCATCTGTGAAAAGGGGATAATCATAGTGCCCACCCACCCCCATCGTCCCCACCCCACCGCTGCACAGGGGGCTGGCTTGGGCATATCGAGTTCATTTGTACATGTAAAAGTGCTTGAAGCCCTGCCTGCCACATAGTGAGTGTGCAGTGAGTGTTAGTTACCTTTTTGCCGTTGGGTATTGGAATCATTTTATTTGTATTTAGACAGCATCTTTACAGACATAATGTCTGGTCAAGGGCCCTCTGAAATCTGTGGAGATATAGAAGCTAAAAGAGCTTCAAAAAACCAACCAGGGAGTTGGTTTGGGGGCCTAATTTAGCAAAATTATATCTAATATGTGATTGGAAATCTCTGAATTCCTGCACTTACCTTTCATTTCAGCCTCTCTGAAGAAGGTGCCTCGAGGAAAGGTCTTAACAATGGAAAGTTAATAGTCTTTTCTCCATAAGTAAAACTACCATCCAAGTAATTCCTGCATTATAGGGTAGAATAGAGGCATGACAAGGAAAGGAGGGTATTTTTTTTATAGTTTAGAAAGAATAAGCAAGTTCTTCCTGAATTTGGGGGCCCAAATTTCCTGTCTGTGCCTCTGAGTTTCTCAGAGAGTTGTAGAAAGATTTGATTTATAACTTGTACTGTATTCTGTCCAACATTCATAATCTAGCAACCTCAAAGACTATCTGAGGACAGCTAAATTTTTCTGGAAAACTAAGAATTTACTCACTGAAGAACCATTTTTAAAACATTCTTGGTGACAATTTTTTAAAAAATATCTTACAGATTGTACTGCCTTTTTTAACTGAACGAAATGTAACCAGCATTTGTTTTTCCTGGACTGTCCTCAGCACCTGTTGAGATTGATCGACAAAGTCTATTTGTCCCAACACCAAACAGCCTTGGATTGCCACAGTTGGGTTGCTGTTGGTTTTGTTTTGTTTTGTTTTGCTTTGTTTTAGGTCTCTTCCCTAGTTGTCAGCAGTCACCTCAACTGTAATCAACCTCCCACACCCTATCTCCACCCTCTGTTTGCAGCTTCGGAAGCCCAATAACCAAGTCTGACACCAAAACCACAGAACTGGAGAAAACATGCAGAATTCTTTATTTATTATGACTTCTATACTTCTTCGGGTAACCACAGCATCCTGGATATGTAGCAGGGAGGGGCATTGGTGTATAGTCTAAGTTAGGAGCCAAGAAGCTCTGTTAGTGTAAAAGCACAAAGTTGCTTTGTAGCTGAGATTTGCCTTGATGAAGAGTTGCTACCTATTGATAATCTCATTTGGTAATGTCTTCTGCTATAAAGTCCATGTGCAAGTGTAACTGACAAAAGCCAATCTGTAGCCAACAGGACTCTGCATACTGCATACGTGAAGAATGGTATTTTACTGCTCAAGTCTGTAGTGCAGGTCTATCTATTAGTTATCTATTGCTATTTAAAAAAATTGCCCAACTACATGACTTAAAATAACACACATTTGTTATCTCACTTTTTCTGTGGGTCAGGAATATGGGTGTAGTTTTGTTGGGTCCTCTTCTTCACCTTCTCTCACAGGCTGCATTTAAGGTATTGGCTCAGGGTCTGTGGTCTCATCTGAAGGCTTGACTGAGGAAAGATCTGCTTCCAGACTCACTCAGGGATTGTTACTCATGTTGAATCAAAATCTGATTCTTGGTTATTTTTAAACGTTGCCCTAGGTCTGTGCTCAAGAGCTACAGCAGGAATCTAATTCCTTCTCCCATGAGCACTGTAAACATCCCTAGGTGGAGAATGAGCATATTACCACCCTAAGTTCTCATTTGCAGGTCACATATAATTTGTTATTCTAATGCTTCCTCAAACATCCCAGAGTTCTCCTCTGGATCAGTTCCAGACTAGAGATATTCTCCTTAAAATATGACCCTAGAACCCGCCACAACACTCTAGGTGTGGACTAACCAGTTCATAGGGCATTTCCTCTCCTTTTCTGGTTAAAGTCTAATACCCTGTTACCATATTTAGTAGACTGATCCTTACATCATAGCAAGATGGTCACAAATCCTCCAGCCAGTCCTGGGTTCCAAAACAGTTTTCTCCACTTTTTTTTTTATTAAATTTATTTATTTATTTGCTGTGTTGGGTGTCCGTTGCTGCATGCAGGCTTTCTCTAGTTGCAGCGAGCGGGAGCTACTCTTCGTTGCCGTGTGTAGCCTTCTCATCATGGTGGCTTCTCTTGTTACGGAGCACAGGCTCCTGGCACGTGGGCTTCAGTAGTTGCGGTGAGTGGGCTCAGAAGCTGTGGCTCATGGGCTTAGCTGCTCCGCGGCATGTGGAATGTTCCCAGACCAGGGATTAAACCCGTGTCCCCCGCATTGGCAAGTGGATTCTTAACCACTGCGCCACCAGGGAAGTCCCCAGGTTCCTCCACTCTTTAGCCATGAGACCTTTGGCAAGATCCTTAATTTCTCTGTGCCTCAGTTTATTCATTTGTAAAACAGGAACAATAATTGTTTCTCCCTCCCTCATGGAGCTGACCTGAGAGTTCAATGGACGGATATGTGTAAAGTGCCTAGAACCGTGTCTGTCACATGGTAAGAGCTGTGAAAGTGTTAATAGTTAACACTGTCGTGACTGTGATTATTACTGGCACTGTGATCTGTTGTGAGCATTAGGGTGCTCATCCTGGTCACCAATAAAAATGCCAAACCATGGCAATGGCCGAGTCCTTCCATCTGGCCTCTCTCTAGGCTGCCCACTGGTTCAGTAACCAGTACAAAGCTGTCTGATCCTTTTATTACTAAATCTGTGTTCTCCATCTCATCGTTGAAGGTATCTATCATGTACTGTGCGAGGCCTAGAGGACACAAATATAAATAAAACAGAGGCTTTGCCCTCAAAAGGGTCACAATATAGCAAAGAGGCAAATGGTGAAACGTATAGTCTCTGGGAGACAAGTATGCAGAGAAACCACAAAAGGGTGCCCAGCTTTTACTCCACAGTCTCCTTCTTAATTTCTCTGAATACTCTAAAATGGAAGGGAACCAGAGAAGTATATTTCAAACACATTTATAAGGTTGTCATTATTTATGAGGAGCTTTATCTTTCATGCCCTCAAGGTCTCTCATGGCTCTTGACTTTCACCTCCCATTTTTTCAAGAGGTATTTTTTATTTTTGCTAATTTGGTGGTATTTTATTTGCAAGCAAAATTACTTGCTCAACAGTCACTCACATTCCAGGCTCTGCTCTGCGAGAGTTTTTAAAATCCATTTGGAGTCTTTGATCTTATTACTCGACCATGAGTATAGTAACCTTCAAATTATAGTCAACCTTGAAATGTGTTTACACAGTCAATTCAGATATCCATATACATCCCATTACTGAGTGTCTCCAGCCTGGTAGGGAGGGGCTGCAGTCCCAGTAGCAGACCAACCCTTTGCTTTGCACATTTGCTCAGATCCAGGGACTCTGTTTCCTTTTAAATTCTGTTAATAGACTCTTTGATCTTTCTTGATCACAAAGTTTGTGTTTGCCTCCGCAGTGATCTCATTCTTGTCCAGTAGTGCCACAATAAATGGAAGCAGGCATCAAAAAAGTGAAATCTCTAGGCTCATGAGCAGGTACTTGACCAACATAAAAATTTCCTAGGTCTTGTTTTCTCCCTGTTTTACACCTTTTCAGAAGGAAATACTAGAGATGGGTTGCTTGGTTTTTCGAATTATCAGCCTACATATTCCCTCCTGTTAGTTCTGATAACCAAGGAATTGATCACGTAATGTTGCCTAATGTGGTCAGCTCTCCATAAACAGATAAGTTGCTGAAAGGTTATCTTGCCAGCATCTGATAATCTCTGGATCCTGAGCTGTTGGAGAAACATCGGAAATACACTCAAGGTATTGGGAACAAGGCCAGATCCTGTCCTCCTGTTAAACTTCCAAACTTGTAACCCTCTAAAGTCCTCATTATTTTTGTCACTCAAAGACTACATAATTTGAAAGCCGCCATCTACCAATCTCTATTTGCAAAGGGAAGTTGTATTTCCTCGTTTTTGATTGTTTAAGCACATATTGTCAATCAGAGCTTTTGAGTCACGTGAAAGAGCCAGTATTACCCAAGTTAATATAATTTCACCCAAAAACTAGGGAACAAAGACTTCGATGGTATACTATTATGGGTCATTTCTCATATATATATACGAAAAGTTGTTCACAGATCTTACCTTCAGAAAGTCCTCCTAGTGAACCCCTACATGAAATATTTAGATTCACAGTCTTGCAAAAAACCATTTCCAGTTGCTGATTTCATCTGCCTCACAAGTGAAACAAGTCTACTTTCTTGGTCATCGTGGTGTTCCCCAGCCTGACTTTTATGCCTAGAAAATGCCGCTTTCGTAAAGAGCCGTCATGGTTCATGTCTTTGGCTTGTGATTCAGGGAAAGTGCAGGCTGTTCTTACTCCCTCAGTGTTGGTGATATGTGTTTTTGTTTTATTAAATCTTTAAAACACTGGGCTTGTTGTTTACGACCTCTATATATTCTTTTGTTCTTTTCCATGACTGGTTAGATCACCTTTTTTTTTTTTTCCTCCCTGTGTAAAAATATGAATGCCTTTCTAAAGAATATCGCGGCCTCTAGAATGGCTGCGTAATAAAACAGCAGAATGTGTTGAGGTTAACATTAGGTTTCTCGAGGCTGTCACTCAGGGCTGCTTCACTGATGGGAAGGTTTGAGGCTTCTCAGATGTGGTCCTCAGAATCTCAGGTCTTCCTGCTCTTGCCCGACCTGTTTTGACAAACCTGAGATCATTTGACACTAGTCACAGAGCTCTCTGTAAAATCAAGATACCAGATGGTGTCAGTGGCAGACAATTGTTTGCGATTAAAAGTTACTAAGAAACTCTTGGTTAAAATGGAAGCAAGACCTTGTCCAGGTATGAGCTTCACCTGGTGTGCATTTAAGCACCGGGGCCCTGCACACCCTGTGCTGTGAGTGCCTGATTCTTCTGACCGCAGAGGAGACGCTCCTCAGAGATACTGAGAAACAAAAGCATCTGCATTCAGCCCTGAATTCAGGTCAATGTCACAGGGCCTGGTGCTGCAAGGCATGTCATCCCATACAGCTCCCGTGTCCCGTGGAACAAGTTCAGCCGATGCGTCGCCATCTTGCGATTCTGTCCCTGCATCGGGGGGATGCAGAAGTTTTAATTAATGTCACATGCAACTTGGCTACCCTACTGATGTGAACCCCCACGTAAACTATCCCATGACACCCATCTGAACTTGTTCCTGTGCGTACAGTGTCTTGCAGCCCATCCTGTGCTGTTAGTTTTGGCAAGTACACTTCAGCGTATAATAAATCATGGAGGGAAAAAGCTTTTTGGCCTAGCACGGTTCAGCCCGCTGTAATGTCAGAATACAGAAAGCAGTTCTGTTTTTAGACATCCTTTTGCTAACCCAACATTCATAATTTATGATTTCACTGTAAAGTTCCTGCAACACGACACCAAAAGTAAGCTGCCCTTTAATTAAGTGCTCTTGGTAGGAAAAACGTGAAACTGATGTGCAAAACATCTCTGTGTGCACAGTGATTGATAGTGATTATATCGTTATGAACCCAGCCTAGAGGTCTCAACTTCCTGCTGGGTACTTCCTGAGTGTGCTGCTCACCAAACTGGAGATAATTCGGAGGCACAACTTAGAAACAGTGATGTTTCGAGCCAGCATCTGTGCAGGCGTTTTCACAGCTCCGTGTGGTATTAATCCTTGTTCTCGTGATGAGAACCTGCGACCAAATTTCATGCCACGTTCACGCTTAGAGAGGTGGTGATGCAGAGAGTGAAGGGTCAGGAGAACTCTTTTCAGGATCCCAGTTGTCATATGGTTTTTTGCTTTTCTTTTAAGACTAGAAAGAATGGATGACAGAAGGAACGTCTGGCCCTGTTGGTATGTGAATAGAGCATTATAGCCAGCAGAAGACCTTGAGCTATTCCATTTTTTAAAATCATTTTTCAAACATTTTTTTTTCCCTTGGTTGAATAAAGGTAAGTTTAAAGAGTGCCTCTGAACTTTAAGAGGCTGAAATCCCAAGCCCGGTGCTCTCCAGCTCAACGCTGTTTCGACTCTGCTTTTATCCTTCATCAGCTAAGTCGTCATAACACCTGACTGAGAGGTAATTAGGGTAGTGAAATAGTTCATGTTCCTTGAAAGGAAAGTAACAGATCCATCCAGAGTAGTAACACTTGCATGAAATAAGCTCTTTGGTGTAAGTTCAGCTACTTTCAGTCATAATCATAGCAACCAAAACAAAAACTTTGTACAATAAAGTCATTTAATCATCTTATCCATGCTTCAGAGATTACCTTTTTTCTGGAACTATGTTGACACTATGTGTGTGTGTTTTCTCGTGTTTCTGCAGGTTTGGGCCGGGTTTAGTCATCTACTGGTACGGATTTATCCAGGAGCTGGACTGTAACCGGGAGAGGGGTATCCTGCTCCAAGCCTGCTTCCCCACAGACATCGTCACCTTATGCCATAGCGTCGCTTGACCCTGATGGTCCTGGAAGAGAAGCTGGGAGGAAAAGGTGAATCCGGAAGCAATTTTACTTTCCTGCCGTGTAAACTCCTGGCAGCATCTGCCCTGAACTTCAGCTGAACTCTCGCTGCCCGTGGTCACACCACTACCTCTTTAGACAAACATATCAAGAGTTTCTGTTTTCCTTCATCCCTTGCTCATGTGAACAGCCAAGAACTACACACACAACCCACTCGTTATCAGCATTTCTGTCTCTGTCAAACAGTTAGTTTATAGATAGTCATAATCTTTCTTCCTTCCGGATGGTTTCTCCTTATATACTGAACAAAAGAAAAAATGTGGAGACCGAAAGGTGTGATTTTTCAGTTCTCCTCCCGGTTACCAAATCACCCTCTTAGTTTTTTTCTAAGCCTCCATTCCTTCTCCCTCCCTCCCTCCCCCTTTCTCTTCATGTGCACTCACAGGTACCCAGGGTTGCATTACTATCATGGAATAACCGAACACAGTCCTGGCAAAGCCGAAATCATAAAGGCTGCAACTAGATTTTCATTCTCACCTGCAAGGGCAGAACTTGCTGGGAGCCTGCCCTTGTTTTGTCCAGTCTTTATGGTTTCCTGACTTCTATGGCAGTAAGCCAAGCTGAAAAAATATACTTGATGAGAATTTCCTCTTTTTATAATACTTATTTGAACACCAAACATTTTCCATTTATCTCATTTAAAAGCATTAGTTACGTTGTGTCTGGAAACCACACTCCTTCTTTGGATTGGGGGCTGAGGGCAGACGACTGCAGCTCGGTGCCGGCCTTGACAAGAGTTTATTTTTAAACATGACTAGCTGTCGGTATGTATGGTAGTCGGTATTTTTATGAGTAAAATTTTTCAAAAGCACATTCTGTACCCTGCTTTGTATCTGCATTTTATTCTGCATAATTATATAACACTCAAATAATTTAGGCATTAGGAATGTTCAGCTTTGAATGAAGTATACCAAAAATAAACCTAGAGCAATTTTCAAGTAAGCAAAATAAAAGTTTTGTATTTGTTCACTTTCATTTATTCACTTTTTCTGCTGCAAACCAAATTTCAATCTAAAGGAAAACATCAATAAATTCATTATAAACCTATCTTTTAGGAAGGTAAAAAAATTAATCCATACCCAAAAATGTATTTAGTAAAATATTTGCCCCCATGTTGACAAAACATAATATTCTTTATATTGTTGAATGAGTTTGGAAATATTAGTAAAAATGTAACTTTTACAATCACCTTCAAGTTATATACATTGCTTGTTTCTTTCAGAAGACTAAATAAATATACCATTTGTACTTTGTTCATTTTGTACCTAAGAAGATTTGCAAAAATCTGCCTACTGCCTTTGCTTTTGAAGGACACAAACACATCAGATTCAAGCATGGATTTTAGCTCTGTTGTGGGTTACATTAAACAAAAAAGAAAGAGGAAGAAGATGAAATGGTACGGAAGTATCAGGCAAACTTCCATTTCAAAGTTCACCACGCAGGTTTCGTGAGTAAAATAGAATGATTTGGAACTGCTGCTGTTGTCTTGTTACAGAAACACACACACACACACACACACACACACACATTTTAGACAAATCTGTTGTGAAAAGCAGTTTCCGTGGCATGCTCTAAACTGCTTTTTCTTCTTTAGGAATAAATTACATTTATCTGCACAGATGTTGAAAACCCTGTTAAACCCTCGTCAAGGATTTGTTTGTTTTATATTAAACAAATTTATGATGAAGGTGCACAAATAAATTTTAAAAATAAACAGGTGCTTGCATTTCATATTGGCTCTTCTACCTGGTACCCTGACATAACGTGTTAGGAGAAGGTACCAGTGTTCTCCGGCAAAGGCACCACCTCCTCTTTATGAGGGAGGCTTTAAAACCTGGCCCTGGAAAGTGGGAAAGAAACCAGCAGTAGACTGTACATACTATGATAACGTTACAAGTTATTTAAAACTAAGCTCTATTCAACATAAAAACTAATGTGATTATAACATCTACTACTTTTCAGTTGGAGGAGTGGGGTGGGGACCTAACGTTCCCAGACTGGAATCCGAAATCCTCCCTGTTCCTCTTTGATGTAAGAAGTACTTATCTGCTGCTATATCTATATGTGTTGTTTGTTTACTTGTTTGTTTTTTAAATTTAGATAATAAACATCAGCCCTAGAGGGCAGACATGGGGTGACAGCTTTTTGTTGTTGTTGTTGTTCTTGTTATTAGAACATTAACATTAAAGTCACATCTTGTGCTGCGGAGCTCTCTGCAAACTGTGTTAATGAATTATGCCAAGTCAGAAAGCAGGAGCGTGTGTACAGACGTAAAACTAAATGATGTTCTCTCTGGTATATGTAGACTTGCCAAGCGTCTGCTCTCACAAACAAGCAAGAGACCCTGTTTGTTCAAAGCGCACAGAGGGATGAACTCAGAGCAAAGCTGATCCCACGCCAATATTTCAGGTGATTTCATAGACTCCTCCCACCCCATTTTTACCCCGCCAAAACACCCCAAGCAAACAAAAAACAAGATGTCTTTTTTTTTTTTTCTTTTGCTTCAGGCGAGGTGTATGTCAACTCTTCTAAACACTCCTAAAATCATATATAAAAGGGAGGCTCAGGGGTGCAGAGTAGAAAGCTGGATCTCCAGGGCGCATCGTTTTCTTTTAAGCATAGGTGTGTGTACCTGCTCATTATTGGCAAGGCTGAATTCCGCCCTGGAAAAAGTTGATAAAGTGTCGGTCTTTCGGGGGTGCGTTCACTCATCGAAGCCGCCAGGGGATCGCTTAGAGCCCTGGATGAGGTCATCCACCACACGGGCCCCGGGGGGGCCTCACTAATGAACACGCAGCACCCAAGTGAACAGTTGATTCACTCGCCCCTCCCTGAGGAGCTACACCCAGTGTTTCCTGTCCTCCCTGGAACCAAGATACCTGAGATGTCTGCTCTTTTTAACCTGCTCCCCCATACGGACCTGGAGTTTCCGGTGAATTAAATCTCTCAGGTGCTGTACTCCCCTTCACTTCCTGCCTCTCTTCCCGGTCGTCCTCCCCTTCTCCTGCCTTTGCATTTTCCTTCCATGTAGACACACGTTCTGCACTTTCTCGCTACCCCTTGGCTCTTTTTCTCGCTAGAAAATGATCTCAGGGCCAAACTGCGACCCGTCGGAGTCCTGATTCATGTATTTTCGGAGGCCGGGTTGGGGAGAACAAGCGACCTAAACTCTCTGGGGAAAAGCACACCTAAGCCTCCTCCATGTGCCCAGAATTCCCGGGCATCTTTGGCACCTGAAGATCATAAAATTTGTAACTAAGATATTACAGGGTCAGATATGGTTTGAGGTTTAGTCTGTCAGTAACTGTTTTGGCAAAAGGAGCCAAAAGAGCATGTGAGGTCTACAGATATTGATGCTTTCAGGCTGGATGGTGGTGTTCAGCTGATTAAAACAAATTAAAATAGTAAAACGTCTCTGTGCTTTCCTTAGCGAATCACTCCTAGCGCGTTCATCTTGCGGGGCAGCTTGCCATTTTCCGTGTGATCTGCAAGTTGCCTCAAAAGTATAACTATTTTGTGAATAGCACAGGAGGCAAAAACCTCCCAACTGGCACATTCTCAATTAGGGTCAAGGAACAAAGTCAGCTTAACTAGAGAGGAAATTAAAAGGCAAACAATAGGAGTTTGCCTGCATTGTCACCATTTATAGAGAGGTGCCTCTCTGGACCGGCCTGGTAAGTCACTCTCAGGTTAAGGAAGGGTCGCAGTGACAAAGTTCTGACCATCTAATTGTATTACCCCAAACTCACCTTCCTATATATAGTAAAAACAGTCTGAAGATGTTTTATTAAGAACACGCCTGGATTCGAAAGATTAAGGAAGATGGAATTATGAATTAAATAATAACCAGAACAGCTTGGGTTCCCCTTGCGTTTTTCACTTTCCTGCTATTGTTTTGAATGTGGCTGTGAGACAAAGAGCTGCTTAGGTCAAGGACTATAAATTACAGTTTTCATACAATAGTCATCCACTAAAATGATTTCAAAGCTTGATCAAAGTACTTCAAAAAGACTTTTAAAACTTTTCCACAATGCAGGGGGAGGGGAAACACTCATTTGATGCCTTAATTTGCTTCAGTGAGTCTAGCAGAGTTCATCTTGGCGTCATACCTACTTTATATAAAATCCCACTCATTAGTTAAAGAAACCCAACTTGTTATTGTTGTCTTATGTACGAGTAAAGGGGATTTACGTTTCACCCAGTTAACTGGCACAACTAAACCTTTGGAGGCTCTTGTAATGTAAGGAAAAGATGCACGTAATCCTGCTTTAAAATAAGCATAACTTGACGATATTTAATTGTGGTATGCAAGGTACTTAAGACTAACTCCCTGTCTTAGAATAAAGTGGATATCAATGGATTTAGTTGGCATCTTATTAAGAGTCACGGTAATAGATTTCGTTTTTCATCTCTTTTCCCTCATCACTTGCATTTACCTGGAGCTGTCTCATGTCATAAGCAAGGATGATGGGAGGTACCCTAGTGATAGATAAGCTGAGCAAATTCTAGGCCCAGCCATACGTAAAGACAGTGTGGGATGCTGCAACAATGCTTCTGTGTCAGGTAATTTTTATTTTTTAAAAGGAAGGTCATTTTGAAACGCTGACATGAGATATAACCAAGTCAATTAACTAATAACAATGGTAGTTCAGAGTTTAACTGAGGCCTGAACATGAAGCCACCGGCCATTCACCTAAAGCAGTCATGAATTCCCCTGCAAACAGCCCCGGTTAAGGGTATTTCTAGAACAGCTAGAAAAAAAAAAATGCCTTTGTCATTTTTATATTCAACGCAGATACAATCAGAAATTGCAATTGAGTGTATCCATAGTAGACTCTATCCTTTAATTTTAATTGAAATTTCTTTTATAGGGCAAATCAAAATTTACACAATCCAAACGACCTCTGCAGGAAACCATAGTTTTGTAAGTAAACTGAAAGTTGTGAGCACCTTTTACTTGATTGCACCACACTTATCTCAGTTGTTGACATATTTCTTTCTGTAGTTGTTTGATGGCAAGATTTCTGACTTGATTATAAGCTCCATAGAGTAGGAACTAGATTTATCTTGTTCACTCTCCATCCCCTAATAGCTCACAGAGTTCCTGGCACAGAGCAGGTGTTCAATAAATGTTGAATGCACAAATGAATGACTGTTAAATTTATATTAAATATGCTCTCACTCGCTTGTGTTAGAGAAATAATTGGGCCCTTTTCATTTTAACTTTCTCATTTTCTTCAGCTGAAAACTGGGTGTATTTATTGGAATCAGAGAAAAGCATCATATATTTTGGTGTTAATTAGAGAATTAATTACTTGAGAAATCCTCAAAACCTGAAATACAGCAGTTTCATCAACCAGAGTATTTGGTATTTAGTCTTAAGGGTAATTCATGTGCTTTCATTGCATTTGCCTTAAAGTTAGCCGTAGTACATTATTGTTTATCCAATATATTGCTAAGTTAACTCAAACATTTTAAAATCTTATCTTTGTTTCTCTTTTTTAAAAAAAGGCTTAAGCCTTATCTTTATTTTTAAATTTCTATTTAAGAAACAGTTTCCGCTAAAATCAAGTCGGGGCCCCAAATCAAATGTTTTGTACACAGATTCGGGGATATTCAGTGGAATTATTAGATTAACTGCAAATGGTGCTTTTAATTGCTCATATTTATAATACTGAGTTGGTGGCAAAGTGCTTCCTGGCCATAGAAGTGTCTGCTGGCTCAGGAGAGAAGGGTTCTTTGGTCATTTGCCAACAGGATCTGACTTGGGAGAGACACTGTCCATGAACTGCTCGGGGGCGTTTCCCTGTTAGTCATTAGTTCAGAGTATACTATCATCTGAAAGCCAAAGGCATTTGGCATATTTCCTCATATTTTGAAAACTTATAACACAAAAGGAACTGGAATTTCCAAATTTCTTCTTTGCTCTGCCAGTTTCCCGGGACTTAATATGTTGGGGCCATTTAAGTGCGTGATTCCTTTCATGAGTGTCTGGAGAGAACTGACGCCCAGGACAGATATCACGGAGTTTGGGTTCTCTTTGGCTCTGTGAGATGTTTCCATCTTGTATTTCTAGCATTTAGGCTCTCAAGACACAAATATTTAGAGTCCCTAATGTGTGTTTAGAAACGTTTGAGGTGCTGTGAGAAATTCAAAAATATGCAATAAATGGTCATTTTTGGAAAAATAAATCATTACTTGTCAAAATGAAAACAAAAGATTTGAAAATTTCAGAAAGGACAATTATAGTATAATAAGGAAAGAGGCAAACCTATGGGGCTTTTAATAAGATATTTTACTTCTAGACTTCAGGCAGCAAGTAGTTTTCTATGTGCTTGTGGTAGTTGCATCCACCGCTGTCGAGAAGGATTCTGAGGCCGCGTTCAGCTCGGCGGGAGATAGGGCTGTGATCAATTATGGGCATTAGTCTTTGGAGTGGGTAGTGATCACATAGGTGCCACATATTTTCAATTCCCATCCTAGGTCATTCATGTTTAGTGCAAGTATAAATAAATTCTAAGCATTTGGAACAGAACTCATCATCTTGTTCATGGGCCTGAGTAATAAAATAAGCAGTAACATTTTTCATTGGTTCTATAACATCAAGTGAAGTAACATCTGTCCGTGGCTGAGATCTGTTTAGTAATTCATATAAGCAAAATATTTCAATAGGAATACGATTTGAAAACTCAAGATAAACACTTGAGAAGGCCACAGATAATTATTGCTCTCAGTAAACGCCTACGAGTTACATGACACTGTTGATGAAAAACATGGGGTCTCTATATTTTGGGCTCTGCATGAGGATCTTGAGATTTGAGGATTGTCTTCTATTAGATTCCCACATACTCCTTAGTTTTTTAGTTTTCTTGTTGTTTGTTTTCCCGATAAAACCAGCTTGGGGTTTCAAGGTCGGCTGCACATTGTGCCTTCCTTCCTTTTCATGGTCTTTGTATCATTTGGGTACCGATTTCCTACTTAGTGCTGTGGATTTTTTATAAAGTAGTTATTGTATATTTGTTGTATTTGTTTTAAAATATGATCCCAAAAAGAAGTGTTAAAATATTTTCAAGGATGAAAGAGATAGGTATGCTTTACATGGTAATGGAGTTTTTGTTAATATACTTACCATTAAGCCATAAATAATTTTCCTCAAACCTTTTAATTGAATCAGCTCATTAATTCTGTCACCTAAAAACATGACACTCATTGCACGTGGAAAATTACTAGGTAAAAATCTAAAACTATTTTGTTCCTTGCTAATTTAAATAGAAGAATCCATCTTGGTTTTCCAAGTTTCAATTTTTTAAAAAGCATTTTGTGGTAAATGAAAAAAGAAAAAAAGAAAGCAATCCACCCTAACAGAGGGTAATCGAAAAGCAGAACAGCAAAAAAGATGGCAAAGTGGACATAAGTGCATTGCATGTAAATGTAAAACTTAGTCTTTTGGTAAATTATTTTCATCTTACTTGCTTCCCCACTGTCCTTGAAATTGTTTCCCAGTGACAAAGGGGTTAAAAACTGCAACAGCAGCTTAGGGGCGTGGAGTGAGCAAAGAAGCTCATGTGAGAATTGAATTGAATTTTCAGTTGGTTCCTTGACAATTTCCTAAGAGGTGTGCAGAAAGTAAAATTGAGCCATTAGCAACGATGAGATGAGTTTGAATCAGAGACTCCGAGAATTTTAGAATTGGAAGGGACCAGAGACCTCATTGTACAAGTGAAAAAATTGAAGTCTGGAGAGGTCAAGTGACTCATCCAAGGTCACAGAGCTAGCTAATTGGAAGCAGGACTAGAATCTGTCCTTCCTAACCTCCTGTCCACTGTCCTTTCCACCATGGGGTTAATAATTTATTCTGGAAGGAACTTCCAAAGTAAAGGATCATGGTATATTTTTAAATGAACATTCCGAACCTTACTGTTTTTGCCCTGTCCCTGATTCCCTAATCTCTATAGTAGAAATCAGCTGTTGCTTTGACAGAAATAATTCTCATTTTATTTGCACCTTAGTAACCTAAAATCCTTATCATTTGGTGGCATTCAGTTCCGTTTCTTTTTCCTTCCCGCCACCCCCCACCCCCCGCCCCCCGCCGGCCACGAATCTTGCAAGCTTGGAAGATCTTAGTTCCCTGCCCAGGGATCGAACCTGCCCCCCCCCCCCCCCACACACACACACAGTGAAAGCTCAGAGTTGTAACCACTGGACCGCCTGGGAATTCCCAGCATTCAGTTTCTATACATTGCCATTTAACCTAAGGATGTGCCACTAGGAATGATTTTAGAAACAATTTTAAGACATTTTTCCCCTGGCTGATTTATTTGATTGATTTATTTGATTTTTCTTCCATTACCAAAAGATCCACAGATGTTATGTTTATCATCTCGTGTTCCTGTAAGGATAATTTTTAAACCAATAGTAATTCATGAATTTTTCTGATCATCACCAATAATGATTAATATATCATGTTCTAGAACTGTACCCAGTAGAGCCTTGTGACTTACTTATGCTTTGACAACAGGCTGGAATCCCTGCTTCTCCACTTACAGGCAACTGAACTCTAAAAGCTTCAATGTCTTCAATTGTAAAATCGAAATAATACCTATCACATAGGACTATTGTGAGGATTAAATAAGATTAGTACCTCATACATCATACATCAGAACTCTAACAAAACTAGTATCATATAGTTGTATTATATAGTTATTAATAATATTACTGCCATAGAATGATCTATCTAATAAATGATATACACTGATAAAAATATGTATTTTCTCTGTTAATACAGAAATCAGTATAAGGTGGATGGCTTGGCTTTTATTGCTTTTCTAAAACTGATTTAGAATAAACCATTTTTCCTAAAGTTAAGGGACAGGCCATGGGCATATGTTGATTGTTTTCAAAGACAGATGTCTCGCTTAACATTCCTCTGCTCTGGAGGAGCTCAGAGGCAGAACCCATGTTTCTTTTGATAGTGACCATAACCTTTGCCATAAATACAACTTTGAGACAGCACAGCACAGGAACCAGCCAGTACTTCCAGGTCTGATTGAAGGCCCAAATCAGGAGTGCTCTAGATGAGCCCCAGAGGGGCCCGGTTGTGTCATAATAGAAAAGGTTTCTATAAAGGGATTGAGATACCTTCTTCAGGCTATTGTTAATTCATTGAAAGAAAGGATAAAATGCTATTTGGAGTTGATCTTTGAAAAAAAAGAAAAAAAAAGGCAAAACGAAAAGGAATTTGGGGAAATGACTAGTTTGTTCCTGGATTCTTCCTCTGATTGATGTTGGTGACACTGTTGGAGGCGGCTTTGTAAAAGACCTGACTTTGGCCAGTGCACCACCCCAAAACGTAAACCTCATTCAATCGCAGGCAAGCTGAACAATTTTCCGACAAGTGAACGAGCACGGACGCTCCCCTCTCTGAACACAAGCCGGTCCTCTTCAATGCTGGAGGCAGATTCTGGATCAGGTTCTCCGTGGCAGCAGGTGACACTGTAACCGTGACACTGGGCATGGGAAGTGTGGCTCCTTTCATCTGGGAGCTTGGGATTGTTTCGCAAACAATCAATTACGCTTCACCACACCCCAGCCAGGTGAAGACGCGCTCCCATGTCCGCGGACAGAGGAGTTAACCAGTTGAACTATGCTGCTTGTAGAAGTTATTTATTTACTCCACAACAATAAAGGAAACTTGGGAAAAAATGCTTATTTTGAAGAGGAGGATTTCTTTCTCCGTACTCTATGTTTTCTGAAAACTGAAATACAATTTTTAAAAATAAATATTAAAATGTTTAAATGCCCAATCATAAAAATTAAATTGTAGTGTCATTTGCCCAGACTAACCTGTGATCAACACTCAGAGAATGTCTTTTCATAGCTGGTTAATAATAGCTCATGAAACGCTGGAAGAGTAGATACCAAGCAGTGCATTGCAGGGGGCTCCTCCCCTGGTGATGTTCCTTCCGCACCTCCAACTTCAGCTGTGGAGTAAGAGCAACTGAAAGGAAGCTGATGGTGTGCGCTGTAAAGTTTCATAGCGCCTTCAGTGGCCCCTACTCTTGCCGACACATTGCATAAGTTATGAAAGGGAGACTTGAAAAGCAAAAATACTATCCCTTTTTACTCACAAACGATAAAAGTTCGGCAGAACAGAAGTAACAGCCCTTGAGAATAACTTTGCAATGGACCCATTTTAGCGCAGCAGGCTGTGTGGTCTAAAGATAATCTAGACGCCTTCATTAACTGAACTCGAAAATTTCAAATGAATTTGCATTGGACTCAACCTGGCATCATATCTTGTTAAAAACATGAAGACTGATACAAACTGTCCTGAAGTGGCTTGATCTGATTATTACCTAAAATTGATCTAGGTTTGCAACTCGAAGTCAGATTAACAGAGAATCACCAAAATAGTTCATTCATTCTAACTAGCACGTAAGCATTGGTTGATATAGCTGGAGATGTGATGAGGAAGGGTACCTGTAGGAACCATAACTCTCCATATCCTGGAGGCTCACCAAAGACAGTCTGATTGACCCTCCCCATCGAGGGTGGAAGTCCAGTGTTACCACCTAGTATAGCTCTGGGGTCAATTCCAAAGCAGCCAATCAATTCTCAGAATGAAAATCCACATGGGGAGCAATCTGTTCCTGGGTGCCTGCAGGAGAGAGAAGGGCTATGTAGCAATTTATTGCCCACACAAACCACACACACACGACACACACATACACACACACACTCCTTTATCCTTTCTAGCAAAATACAATTTTTATCAAGAATTGGAGGAAGATACTTTATCTCAGCACAGGTGAACTGGTCCAATAATGACCATGCAACACCATGTAGCCAGTGAGCAGGGAGGAAACAGGTACCGTGAGGTTTCAGAGAAAACTTTTCTTCCCTGAGAAAAGAAAAGCCTATATTCTGCCATCACTTTCCTTTTGATATAAGGGGGGGATGGTTGGAGCTTCAGTAACCATCTTGTGACTGTGAGGAAAAGGCTAAGAAACCACCACAGACAGAAGTAATGGAGCCATTAAGCCTGGGTCAGCACTGCCAAATTCCTCTTATTTCAACAGTTACCCCTTAGGTGTTCTGTTACTTGCACCTAAAAACATTCCTAACTGACAAAAGGATTTCTTGAATTCCTAGAACAGGGTTGTTGGTGATTTCTTATGTGCACTGTGGGAGAAATTTGGATGAAATATGTACCAAAGCTACTGGTTGCTCAAGACACCCAGAAACACTGATCCCTGAGCCACATGAAACTCTAAGAGGGCTAGGATGGAAGCTTCTTACCCTCAGAGAGGGGATGAGCTCAGCAATTGATTATGCAGCACCCCCTTCAAATTCATTGTTTTGTAGAACTCTGAAAATATGTCAGATGTCTACGCCAGAAGTGAATTCTCCAGGGACATCGTTGTTCATACTGAGATCAAAATGGAAGATGACTTATCGAGAGCAAAGGGCCCCCTCAGAGAAGCGTGGATGGGAACCTAGCCAGATTACAGTCATTTGGGGATAACGCTTCCCATCTCCCTCTCCACTCCACACACCCATAAAACAACACCATTTTCACTGAATTAGTCAGTTGAATACATTAGCCAAATTTCTCTTTCTGTCTTTGCCAGCGCATCTAAAATGTTTATAATGACAAGGATTGTACCTACCGTGCTGGCCACTTAGTACACATCTAATTCAAACAGGTATGATTACCTACAAAAGAGGACGTAGAGCCTAGTCGTGAAGCCCAGCAGCACTGGCTCCAGGTGCCTGAGTTTTAATCAGAACCAAGTCTCACGAACTTTCTGAATCAGCAAATTCCTTAGGCTCCCGGTACCCTGATTGAACTCTGCACCAAAAGAGAGTATAGTCTGTAAATTATGCCTCAGTAAACAGCAAAAGCAAGTAAATGTAAAATTTTTTAAATAGATAATTTCAAATGAGTGTGTGCTTCAAATGTTGGTAATGTTTTGACAGTTTGTGAGTTAAGCTTTTTCCTGATTCAATTTACTATCTATAAAATATTAATATATTATCTATATTAACACTACTTGAAATATATATATGTTGTTTAAATTCAAAATTTAGAAAAGTAAATCATATTCAAGAAAAAAGAAGCAAAAAATGTATCTTGCTTCACTGCTTTGGACAAAATATTCATTCAACACAACTCAACAAATATTTATTTGGCATATATTGTCTCAGTATCTGTAAAATAGGCAGCTTTGCAAATTTTAAAGGCCCCTAATAGCCATATTATATCCCCAAGTCTTCATTACTTCAAAGCGTGTTAGAAAAGGCCTTGATGATATTATGTACAGGATCCCATTTCTATCTTAGAATAACACCTGGTTTGAAATAAGCAAATTATTTGTTCATTATTTTATTACTTAAATTTCTTCCACTCACCATTACTATGCAAGTGTAGTAATATCTGTTGTAGTTGCCTTTGTTAATTGCCAATCACCACCACCACCAACACACCTCCTTTCTACCCCAGCATTACTTTTGCTCAGGTGTCCACTGTCTGCTAGATGGCAGTATACTTCAGAGGAAGAGAACCCCAGCCCCAACCCCAAGAGGCACATCATGATTGCTCTAAGCCACTCACGGCACCTCCCTTCTCTTACCAGTGCCTGGTATAGGCATAGACATATGATGCAATTGGACCAAAAACATTTGAGAGAAAGTCTGCTGAAGGGCTTCTGGAAAAGGCCTTCCTTACTGATCCCTCTTCTGCTGGTTGTGGTTGTATCTGAATGGGATGCATGAACTGCTGCGGCCATCTGGCAACCAGGAGCAGTGCTAGACTGCAGACAGGCCAACTCCCTGAGAATGAGGAGGCAGAAAAATGGCAAAAGCCTGACTCTGATGATGTCACTGAGTCCCTGACTTGATCTTGGAACAGCCACATCTCCTGTTATCTCAGATAATAAATTTTCTTTACTTTTTAAGCCAGTTGAGTCAGGCTTTTCTGTATTTGGAGCCAAAAACGCCATAAGCAAATACCCTGTTACTTACAGCAAACACACTGTTTCCCGCTGCAGTGGAGAGGGGAAGCTGAGATCACAGGAAAGGAAGCAGGGCATCCCCCGTTTATTTTTTGGACCTTGAGGATATAGAATAATATTTATTTTAGTGATTAAAAATATGGATAAAACACTAATCCTAGATGTTGGTAAAAGAGGAAACTGGGGACTTCCCTGGTGGCACAGTGGTTAAGAATCCAGCTGCCAATTCAGGGGACACGGGTTCCATCCCTGGGCAAGGAAGATCCCACAGGCCACACAGCAAGTAGGCCCACGCGCCACAACCACTGAGCCTGTGCTCTAGGGCCCGCGAACCACAACTACTGAGCCTACATGCTGCAACTACTGAAGCCCATGTGCCTAGAGCCCGTGGTCTGCAACAAGAGAAGCCACCGCAATGAGAAGCCTGCATACCACAGTGAAGAGTGGCCCCTGCTTGCCACAACTAGAAAAAGCCCGTGCACAGCAAGAAAGACCCAATGCAGCCAGTAATAAATAAATAAACAAATAAATAAATTTATTTTTTTTTTGAAAAGAGGAAACTGAATGCGGGTTACATGGAAACTCTGTACTATCTTCACAATTCTTCTATAAATCTAAAACTATTAGAAAATAAAGTTCATTTGAAAATCGGAATAAAAATAACAGTAGATAAAACAAAGAAAGTGAACCTTTAAAATGTGAAGTTAACTTGCATAGTGGTTCCTCACAGGTGAGCAACTTTTATGGCAAAACTACAGTCATTTCCATGCATCCTCCTACAGAGTGAAGGCACTTCCTGAAAATATGTGAGGGAACAGGAATTACTGGGTCTATTATTGATAAGAAAACAGCCACACTAGAGAGGTGAAGTGACCTACTGGAGGTCACACACTAACAAGAGACAAAGCCAAGAATAGACCTGGCTCCCACGAAGGCAGCTTTGCTTTTTCTTCTCTTCCTCTACCTGAAATGGCAAGACCCACTTCCAAAAGCCTATGGAAAAAGGAAATTTTCAATTTGGAGGAAACTATTCAGACAGTTTGCACACAATAATAATTCAAATGCTATGAGGTGAAGAATATAATTTTTTTCTTTTAATTCTAAAAAGAACATAACTGAAAAATCAATTCATTGACCAAATGACCTTTGCTATCCCAAATATCACCAAACACCTTGACTTTCACCATACCTTAGCAACTTAAAGGACAATTCAATACAAAGAAGATACACTTTATACTTCTCTATTTCTTTAATAAAGCTAATAATGTTTATTAGAATAAATTTATAAGCAATGGGCAAAATACATATGTCTCTTTCAATGAGTCTCTTCAATATAAAACATTCTTATTCTGAAAGCCAAATTTCTCTACATAAATTACAAGTAGGGCAAAGTATGAGCTGCACATTATCTAGTGGAAGTATATCTGAATCACTGATACACTGTATAAAAACCTTGCCTAGTGTCATACTGGAAAACCAAAGCTCTGAAACTTATGTAATATTGTAAATCAACCCTATCTCAATTAAAAAAAAAAAAGAAAAGAAAACCAAGCCTCCTTTGATGAAAGAAAGAAAGAAAGAAAGAAAAAGGAAAAAGAAAAAGAAAAAGAAAAAAGAAGAAAAAAAGCAAAGGCTATTATATCTAGCAGGAGAGTATGAAGAAAATTGTCTGTAATATTAATAACTTCACTCAACAAAAAAAAGTAGTAGAGCATACCAGAGACCGTAGAGGGTGCTCCCAGCTTTTCAAGGAGAGACACCAGCAGCAGAACTGGCCTATCCCCCACAAAGTACATCAATGGAAGATTGATCGGTGACAGTGAGGAGCGCTTTGCTGTTGTCACAAGTCATGGCCCATGATTAAGCCAGTGGCCTCAAGAGCAGGAGGCATTCATCCCAGAGGATATGTAGGAAGAGTATATTGGAACATCTGTTCTCCTATCGAAAAAAAGAACAACTTAATTGTACTACTATTTAATATTTTTTACTAATTTTATTAATATTATTCAATATTTTACAATACATATAAACAAGTAAGTAAATATACATGGTTTAAGAGTGTGTGCACAACTTTTTTTCCCTGACAGCAGTATGTGATCAATAACAGCAAGGATCTATAGGTACCACCTGTGAGTGTCCACAGTCATTTAATACAAATTACATGCTGATTCTGACATGTCTCTCCAAATATATTGATCTGTTATACTTCCAAGGGGCATACTCACTTTTCAGATATTTGATCTCAATCTGGCAATAACATACTATTATAGTCTAGGCACAGTAACCAAAGAAAACATTCAATAATTGAAGCATGATGTGCCCTTTTGCAAGCGCCTGGGTCCTGCATTTGGAAAAGTAACATAGCACACCACAGAAGAATAAAAAGAAGCAGCTAACTAACTCTGTAATTGTTAAATTCACCACTTTTTAATTCAGCCGGTCACACTGGGCGTTATCTTATCCACGGGTCAGTAGCGGCACATACTAAAATGGGGAGACAGAAAATGAATGAATAAAGCAAAACATGAACATGTTCATGTTCAGTAGTGTCGAGGGCTGTGGAGAAAGAGAACAGGGAAATGTAAGAGAGAGCAACACAGTCGGGAGAGGGAGCACTTTAAATTACGTGCCCAAAGAAGGTGACATACGGCAAAGACCTGGATGCCAAGGGGCTGGGCATTCCATGTAAAGGGACAGCACGGGTGAAGCCCTGAGACAGGGAGAACTGTTTTGTTTGAAAATGACAAGTGGGCCTGTGGCCAGATATAGTGAGCAGGGAAGGAGAGCGAGCTGCGTGGACAGAGACAAGACTGCGTGGTGAGGTGTTCAGATTTCACTGAGTGCAGCTGGAAGCCATTGGAAGATATTAAGCAAAGAAGTGACATGATCTGATTTACATTTTGAAAAGATTACTCTGGCTGCTATGAGGCAAAAAGATTTTAGGGGGAAAGAAGCAGCATTATTCACAATATTTAAAAGGGTGAAGCAACCCAAGCGTCCATTAGCGGATGAATGGATAAGCAGAATGTGGTATATACATACAACGGAATCTTTTTTTTTGGCTGCGTTGGGTCTTAGATGAGGCACGCGGGATCTTTCATTGTGGCGTGTGGGCTCTTCATTGCGGCGCGAGTGTCTCTCTAGTTGTGGTGTGGGGTTTTCTCTAATTGTGGTGCACGGGCTCTGTAGTTGTGGCACATGGGTTCCAGAGCGTGTGGGCTCTGTAGTTAAGGAGAGAAGAAAACAAAGTTTTTATGAAGCTCCTGAAGAATGCTCCAGGCTCCGCATCGGAGAGTGGTCGTGTATAAATGATGATGGTCTTCGAGGTCTCGTGTACCTCTTTTGTATTTAGCAGTACTGCCTTGTAATGAGAGCTAACTTTTATTATGTAGACGTTAGCTTTCCAATTCATATGGAAAATGTCCCAAGATGGAGAACATATGATAATTATTTGTATCACCCAGTATAATTACTGAGATGCCCTGCACATAAAAGACACTCAATAAATGTGTCCATTAATAGACTGACATCTTAGGGAGAGCAGTAAGATCATTCAGTAAAGGAAAATGGCAGGATAAAATGTGTTATTGACTCTTAGGTGCAATTATTGACCATCCTTTTCAGAAGTAGCATCCTCCTTTTTTGCCTAAATTGCCTAGAAGAAAAGAAAATACTCTAAATTATTCAAATGAAATAGCAGATTTGAAGGGTCAGTGCAGTTCTTTACTGTGAACTGCATATGTTTGGCACAATAGGAGCTTGAAAGGTTACTCAGTAAAGTTTTGATTTAATTTAAAAAATCTCTGGTTATCAGAGAGTAGTGGGCAGGCAGACCTCTATGGATCAATGCACTCTGCTGCTTCACAGCAAGTCAAGTTCAAAACAGGTCAGCAACAGCACTCATCCCTCACACTCGTTCACTCAACAAACATTCACCATGGGCCAGGTACACATCAGTGAGGCTTACCCTCTATTCTCAAGTAAGTCCTAGTTATGGTCACACCCTAGTTCCCTTGTGTACCATGAGAAGAAGCAGAGACATTTTCAGGATCCTAGTGCCTTTGGATGGTACACAGGGCAAAAGGAAGATTTCCTCCCAACTAGAATGTATTAAGTTGGAATCTTTTAAATATTATATGATATAAAATCAATTTCTAGGTAAATAATGTGTTACTAGATGACTAGAAGATTCTTCCAGTCTAAAGATCAGGGCGGTGACTGGATGTCAAAAGCAGCTGCTTTACCAATGGCATTGAAATATCTAGAGAAGGAAGCAGCCTTTCAGAAGGAGGGTGGTCAGAACGGAGGTTGGAGAACAGGGAGTCAGAGGTAGAAGAGCTGGCAGTGGGTGGCCAGCACTGCCACAGGCTAGAAGGCCAGGCTCCCAAGCCATCAGCCCATCGGGTCTCTGTTTGTGGAGGTGGGTGCCTCAGGTTAGCAAGTCCTTTCAAATTTGAATCACACAGCCAATCTCCCCTGTTCTGATTCCATACGCATGAGTGTCTTTCTCATCACAATTTGGATTTTCATTTAGGCTTCTCTTTGTTTGTGAGAAAACCCAACTTGTCTGGTCTTCTCATGATTATATTTTATATTTTAATTAAGTAAATGGGCCATTCTGGTTTATATAGGCTCACGTGAGCTGGGTTCATAACAAGTGTCTTCACAAGGAACAGATCCATCTCAGGGTGCTAAATACATCAAATCTCAGAGCCTGCAAATCTGAGGGCTCTACTTTCAGTTCATCAAGGGAAGTGCCAAACTGGGAAGCTCTTTGGCAAGCAGCCAGCCAGCCTCCCCATGGGACACCCTAACTATGGCATCGTTGCAATTTCAAGCCCCACAGAACCCCCAGGAAATGATGGTATGAATCTTACCATGCCCGTTAGTAATATTTCTTCACCTTGAAACCTTTATTCCTCAACAGGTTATTAGAGCTGTTGTGTTTTTGTTTTGTTTTGTCAGGCATGAATGAAGGAAAGTGGTCATAATTTTTGATTCACCTGGAATTTAATTTCCTACGAATCAAGGAAGCATTTCATGCCTGACACACAGATCCTTAGGCCCAGGGTCCCGATTGCTACATGTCCCGCTTTAAACTAATGAGAATCATCACTTTCACTCTAAGAACCTGGGAACAAATAGCAAAACTTAGTGACATTCCCTCACACACATGGTTAAAAACGCAAGTAGGATATCTCTCTACTTCCGCTGAGAGGTCAGGTAAACATGATACAGCAGAAACAAACCAGCCTATACCTTTGGATTTGTGAGTGAGTTCTTCTAATGAGAACTGTCAGATACTCGTTACTGTAAAATAAATGCCTTTTGGCTGCTTTTTTTGCTCCTGATTAAAAAGAAAGCAAAACTGTAACACAATTCTTAAACAAATTTTAAATGATATCATCTTTGCTAATGCTTTTTTCACAATTCAGTTCATCACTGCAGGCAAATCAGTTTCTCATTCATAAAAATCTCTGATTGTCAAAACAATGTACATGATCGTTTATCATAATGTAATATATCTTAGAAAGCAATCATAACATAAAGACTTTCTCTTATGTAAAGGACAGCGTATTTTGATATATTTTAAAGGCAATCCCTAATTGGCTATTCACTAATTTGTTGCTATGAGCAACAAAATATTTTGTTTTGGAACCTTTCAGGGTTTTAGTGGCCGTGTAGTGTGTGATGGAATATCTGAGCTTTTAATTCCTTTTTTATTTTAGTCTTGGTACTTGTAATACTTTAGATAGGAAAATTTAACTTTTTTATTTAAATATATTTCTGTTTGGAATTTTTTTAAATTTATAACATACACAAATCACACAAAAGTATGTAGATTATTACTTGGTATATTAGTTAGAATGCCTAGTTGAAAACAAGAGAAACCAACACTGGTTGACTTAACCAAAAGAGAATTTTTGACAGTGTATGGTTTCCAAGGACTGCTGTAACAAAATACCACAAACTCGGTGGCTTAAAACAACAGAAATGTATTATCTCACAGTTCTGAAAGCTAGCAGTCCAAACTCAAGGTGTTGATAGGGCCGTGCTCTCTCGAAGGCTCTAGGGAAGAATCCTTTCTTGTCTCTTTCAATTTCTGGGGGTTCCCAGCAATCCTTGGCATTCTTTGGATTGTGGATGGAACACTCAATTCCTGCCTCCTTTGTCACACGACCTTCTCACTGAGTGTGTGTGTTGCTCTTCTCTTCTTGTAGCAATGCCAGTAATTGGATTAGGGTCCACCCTAATTCCGTATGCCCTTGTCTTAACTGGCTTATACCTGCAAAAGACCCAGTTTCCAAATAAAGTCATGTTCACAAGTACCAAGGGCTAGGGACAGAGCTAAAAATAGTAACTCCAGAGGGCCCAGGTATGGGAGCATGCAGGTTGGCACATGCTGCAGAGATGGATGGTGTCTGTGTGAGTCTTTCACTCAGGCATCGTGTTGTTTACCCAACTCCTCCTAGAGTTGCAGGACCAGGCATCTGACTGGCTGGCCAAGTTTGAGTAACACATGCCCAACACTTGACAGCACTGGAGCAGGGAGAGGGAGGCTCTGTCCCCTTCAGCTTCTATAGTGCGAGGAGACACCAGGGTTAGATGTCTCTAACAGGGAAGAGGTCATTCCCCAAAGGGAGCCAGATGGAGTCTGGGCTGCCAAAAATGACAGAGCTCTACGTTCCCACTTTCATGGCTGCTGGCAAGTCAGGTGTGACCAAAAAAATGAATTCTGCAAATTCACCACAGCTTGTCTGCATAACATCAGGATACACAAGAAATCAGATACGCAATCCAAAACACTTCTCTAAAATCTTTGGGCCCAAATGTATTTCAGAATTAAGAATTTTTCAGATTTTAGAAAGATAATATATTGTATTTACCACATATTATGTAACATCACAGCAGGGCATGCAACAGCATCCCGTAATCAACTGCATAAATATTTCTGCAGTGAGTTGTTTGAATATTCACACTAAATGATAGAAAAAAACAAAAATAGCCTCATGTCAGTTTAGGTCAGATTTAGGCGCTAAATAAGTTTAGGTCAGATCAGGTTTAGCTATCAAATATTATTTTTAAAAATTGGAGGTTTTCATTACATTTTGGATTTCGGAGCTACTGATAAGGAATCGTGGACTATACTTTTCTCTGGTATTTACAAAGGCATGAAATCTAAGTAAATCTAAATCAGGCCAAGCATAAAACATCCTGAGTATATCTACTATAATCTATAGCCTACATACAGACTTTCAATGTATAAATTCTCCATCTATAATCTCTTATAATCTGTAACTATGTATCATCGCAGCATACAACCAACATATAAAGTCTTCAGTTGTTGTCATGTGGCCTTGGGCTCATGACGTTACCAAAGGAGAAAAACTAAATCATCAACTAAATCAATTGAATTACTATGTATAATGTTAAAATTCAGTGACCTACAGTTATTTACTTATTGGTCTGTGAGTTATTCTCATTGTCATTTTTTCTCAAACTGTAAAGAAAACACTCTTTAAATGATCTTCATCTGCATTATGTAAGAATCCAATTTTGTTCCATAAATATGATTGTTACATGGAGGAAGGGAGAGAAATTATTTATGCTCAGTATCAAAATGGTTTGATTTTTCTTGGTTCTGCTTTGGTTTTCAATAGTCGATATATTGTTCTGCTCAGAGTATAACACGACCCAAACCACAAAGGGGAGAATCGGGATTCCTGTTTGAGAAATGAATTTTAACAGAACTATTTTAAAATGTGGGAATTGCTGGGAGAAATAAAGAAGGCTGAAATAAATGACATATCAGATTCATGGATCAGAAGACCTGCTATTGTTGAGATGTCAAGTCTCAGGAAATTGAGATATAGATTCAATGCAACATTAAGCAAAATCTCAGCATTTTTTAAGGAAATCAATGTGTTGATTTTGAAATTTATATGGAAATTCAAAGAACTTAGAATAGTCAAGATAGTATTGAAAAAGAAAAACAAAATTGGGGGACTATTCTATCTGATTTCAAGACTTAGTATAGAGCTCCAGAAATCAAGACTAGTGTGCCAAAGAGACACATACATCAATGAAACAGGCTTGAGAGCCCAGAAATAGACCTACACATATATGTCAATTGATTTTTTCCAAAGATGGTGGGGTAATTCAATGAAGAAAACATAGGTATTTTTTTAAATGGTGCTGGAACAAGTATGTCCTCATAAGAGGGACATAATTCCAGACCCCAACCTCACACCATATGCAAAAAGTTAACTCAAAATGGATCAGAGACCTAAGCATAAAAGATAAGTTTATAAAATTATTTTTTAAATTAGAAGAAAAAAGTGTCTGACTTCAGCAAAGATTTCTTATAACACAAAAAGTATAAGTCATGAGATAAGTGGTAAGTTGGACATCATCAAAATTAAAAACCTCTGTTCTTTGAAGAAAACCACTAAGAAAATGAAATGGCAAGCCACAGACTGGGGTAAAATATTTGAAAAACATTTACCTGAGAGAAGCTTGTATCCAGGTTATATGAAAAACTATTACAATTCAATAAGAAGAAGACAAGCTATCTAATTTTAAAAACTAAGCAAAAGATCTGAACAGGCACTTCCCAAAAAAAGATATACAAATAGCAAATAAGCACAAGAAAAGATATTCAACATCATTAATCATTAGGAAAAGGCAAATTAAAATTATAAAATATACACACACTTTAGAACAGCCAAAATTTTAAAGAAACATTATCAAGGTTTGGTGAGAACCACTTTAGCACAGCTTAGCAATTTCTTAAAATGTTAAACATGCACTTCCAAATGACCCAGCAGTTCTACTCCTGAGTATTTATCCAAGAGAAATGAAAACATATGTCAACACAAAGACTGTAGATGAATATTTATAGGAAATTTATTTGTAATAGTCGAAAGCTGGGGACAACCCAAATGTCCATCAACAGGTGAATACATTGCTGTGTTTCTATACATTGGAATATCATTTAGCAATAAAAAATGTACTATTGATACATGCAGCATCATGAATGAATCTTGAACAGGTAATGCTTAGAGAAGGAAGCCAGATGCAAGAGTATAAATCCATTTATATGAAACTGTAGAAAAGATTAATCTTTGGGAAGAGGAGTAGATCAATAGTTCCCTGGGGCTGATGGGAGCAGGGAGATCGACTGGGAAGCGGCACAAGGAAACCTTCAGGATGATGAAAATGTGCTATATTTTTATTGTACTGATAATTACATGGAGTGTCCATTGGTCAGAATTCATTGAACTTTATACTTTAAATGGATTCATTTTTTTTTTGTATGCAAATGATACCTCCCTAGAGTTGACTTTTTTAACTACATTAACTCTGGTCACTGATGCTTTATATGCTCCAGTACAAGGCAAGAAGGGGACTCTTAATAATGTTCTGGTAACTCTATCTCCTGTGTCAATGTGCTTCTGATCAATAGTGACATTCACATTTGAAGTATTTACTTGAAATCTTTGCTAGAAATATCATTAGAAACTTTATGGACATTAACATGAATTGAAGTGAGTTATGTGTCATTATCAAAATGAAAAGAAGTATGTAGAAATAATGCTCACATTTAAAATGAATTTAGAAGGCATATTAGTTTCCTAAGGCTATATGACTTAATAGAAATTGTCTCATGGTTCTGGAGACTAGAAGTCTGAAATCAAGGTGCTGGCAGGACCATGCTCCTTCTGAAACCTGTAGGGGAACCCTTCCTTGCCTCTTCCTAGCTTCTGGTGGTTTGCTGGTAATCTGGTGCTTCTTGACTTGCAGCCGCCTAACTCTAATCTCTGCCTTTGTCATTACTGGTGCTCTCCCCATGTGTCTCTCTGTCTTCATATGGCCATTTTCTTATAAGGACACCAGTTGTATTGGATTAGGGCCAAGCCTACTCCCTTATGACCTCATTGTGACTTAAATATCTACATTTGCGATGACCATATTTCCAAATAAGGTCACATTCTGAGGTACTAAGGGTTAAGACTTCAACATATCTTTTTTGGGGGAACATAATTCTGTCCATTATACAGGTTAAAATGTTGAATTCACCCCGTATTTCCAACAGGTAAAAGAATCCAATCCTGTCTCTTGCTGACCAGAGATAGGAGATTCATTAACTCATTCCTTGATTTATTCAGTCATTCATCCATCCATCCATTGAGTAAACATTCATAGAATACCTGCAATGTGCCAAGGCTTATTAGGGATACAAAGAAGACTAAAAGGACCTTACTGTTGATGAACTCAGATCTCATAAAGGGAAGAGACAAGTTAACAAATACTTAAAATATTTTGTGGAATGTGCTGCTGTAGAGATTTATTAAAAGGTGGCAGGGAGAAGAGAGTGATTACTTATGACTGGGTGTTTCTAGAAAATAGTGGTATTTGAGCATGGGTTCTACAAGAAGCAACCTTTCTTAGAAGGATGGAGGCAAGGATTAAGGTACAGAGATTGATATTTTCCAGGCAAAGGAATAGTACATCCAAAGATATGAAAGTGTGTGTGTGTGTGTGTGTGTGTGTATATATATATGTATGTATGTATATATATAGTGCATTCAGGACATTATTAGCAGCTCAGGGTTATTGAATGATTGGTTGCACAGGGTTATTAGGGAGGACAGAGGAAGAGCCTAGAAGGAAATCTGGGGCCAATGAACAGCCTTATGAATCATGGCAGAAATTTAGATGTCAGCCTGTGGGCTATACAAAGCCAATTAAAAGTTTTTAAGGAAAAAAGTAATAATAATACTTGCATTTGTAAACATGGAATTAATAATCATATTACTAGGTGTGGAATTTATTAAAATAAGAGTCTAAAAAGGGAGACCAATCAGGTGGCTTACCTGGGATTAAGGCAAAGGCAGTGGAACAAAAAAACAAGGAATGGTTTCCAGAGATATTTAAAAGAGAAAATGAATAGAAACAGCGGCTGAGGAAAAGAGAAAACTAAATAATTACAGCATTAAATGTAGAATAAGATAGAGGGAAGAAAATGACATTTAAAAATTTAGCTTATTTATTTATTCTCCTCTTTTTTGTGTAAAGGGATTTGGGAGTGCCTTGCAGGGATGGAAACTTTACAACAGGTTAAAAATAAAATGAAATAAAATAAAATAGGAAATGGAGGTGAACAAAAGTAAGCTGAAGTCAAGATTAAAATTAGCACTCAAAATGCATGTTATATGATTTATATAATTACTCAACATGAGACAGATTTGGCTTGGTTTCAGTTTCTTAATGGCCAGAACAAAGAGAGAAGCAGTCTCAGTGCAAAATCTACAGTGTCCAATAGGTGAATATAGGAAAATTGTGAGAAGAACCCAGTTTTTCCTGGCACTGAGGACAGAAAAGCCCTGTAGAAAATGGTCAGTGTTTAGTACGCATCAAACTGGAAGAACCACTGGGGCAATTGGACAAATGAAAATATGCATCTAGCATTCAAGAGAGAGGTTGGGCTGGGCAATCCAGGCTTGAGAATTATTGCCTTTAGTTGAATATGTCCCTCAACATTTCTCATTGTTCCCTAAATACAGCACCACAAGAATTTTATTTGTAGTAGAAAGCACATGTTCTTCTGTTAAATGTGAGAATATTGAAGGTTACTGCTTAAAGACTACATTTAAAAAATTGTCCCTAAGTTCTTGTTTTCAAAAGGAATCTCAGATGATTCTACAACCTCAGTTTGCATGGTAGAATTCTGTGTGAGGATTTGAGTGGTGTCCCGCTTGGCACAAGTAGAGAAAGCCCGTGCAGCAATGAAGACCAAACACCGCCAATAATAAATAAATGAATAAATTTATTAAAAAAGAAAAGGTTATTCTAGTCACTTATGTGGAACCATAACTGAGGATTTTGTCAGTGTTTCCTTTCATGTTGTACATGTGTGTCAAGTTAGACAGTCCTGAGCTAATGATTCCAGAATAAAAAGAGGCAATATTCAGCCATGACCAAAACTTATTTTTTAAGATAACTAATGTTCACCGTATGCCCACTTATGCTTTTTTGAAAAGTAAGATAAACTTTCAGATTTTCTCTGTTGCTGACTCAAAAAAAGAACGTGTATGTAAGTGATTTAAAATCTTGACCAGCTCCATTCCCCTGTTTTAACTTACAACTTCAGCCTCACACACAAAATCAAAGTATGGACTCGAAGAATCCATATGTGTTTTAAGAGACATTTAAGGGAATTCATTACTGCTGTTTAACTTTTTAAGCACATTGTGATGGCATCTGCCTAGAATTCCCCAGAAACCACTGGATTCAAATCTTTATCAACCTCATATATAATGTCTCTGAAACCATCTGGCTCTTAACAGTTCAGAGGATATAGTCAAGCAGAATCTTTCTAGTAGCTCTATACCTTTGAATTATCTCAAGTGTTTTTCTCTCTACCAAACAGAACATGTCAAAATTTTCACATTATTCTGTGGCCATCCTTGACTCTATGGTAATAATGCATTGATATATATCTGCCCTTATTTATAGTCTGGGTTTGCGTTTACAATTAAAACATAAAAATCATATCCAATTAACTGTATGTCTTTATGCCATAACCACCCATTTTTAATGTTTCCATCATGAAAAGAATAAAAATTCAGCTTCTCTACCACCAAGTAATGAATTTCAAAGTCAACAAAATGATACAGGAAATACTGGGGCTTGTTAACATCTGCACTTACCATCTCCTTTCTTTGTAAAGCGAAAATATGATATTAATAAACACATCAGGCACAGTATGGAAAAATGAACATCAAAGTATAGCAGTGTGAATGCTATATTTGACTTTTGGGTTTAGTAGATTTTTATCTTGAATCATAGCTTAAAAGATTAACCAGCTATTCATTGCATAAGTTGAGCACGCACCTCACAGGAGAAAACAAATTGGCATTTGGAGTTCCTGGATAAAGTGCTATTCCAAGTGACTCCTTCAGTGATTAAAACCTAGAGTTAGTTTTGTGAATGGCATCAGTGAAAATCTTTTTCATGTAAAGAAAGCAGTAGGAATAAACTTTAAGTCAAAGGCAAGTTCTTCTGGTCCCTCATCCACAATGTTTATCCCAGTGGGATATGACGCAGTCTGTGCAATTGCTATGTTGCATGATAATTATAAAGAGCAATAACATGTGGTATGAATAGAACATGTAACAAAGAACAGCAGTAGATGGTAAAATAAACCACTGGTTATGTCAGAACTAATAACTTATTTACTCATGCAGAGTCAATGAGTTAAGAGGTCAGATGAGCCCCGTTGTTTAAGCCTTACTAATGGTACACGTGGCTTTTCTGGTTCGTCATTTTCAACAGTTCTTTCAGAGCCATTTTAAGGATTATGTGAAATTGACTGGATTTCATTAATGGCTCAGATAAGATGTGCTCAGATCTTCGAAAGTGAGGTCCAAGATATTTAATGTAAGCCTTTGCCTTTTTGCAGCTTCTGGGAAGAGGTGGCAAGTTCTAAGACCTCTTGTCATAAATACAGCATTCACTCTCATAGAAAACAGTATCTGTCTTTTTTAGGAATGAAAGTAATTGTACCGTGTGACACCCGAAGCATCTTTAAAATGTTATGTATCATGATGTACTTAAAAAAACAGTGCACTTCTCATTGATCTTCCCATTTTACTTTGATTTAAAATGCAGATCTTTTCTTCCTATTGAAATCTTTGCATTTTTATTTATAAATGTATAGGGGAAAAATCCATTTCAGACATATGCAGTCTCATAAATTATGTTTGATAGTTGAAACAGTATGCACTTATGTCATGGATTGAACATCCTCCTTTATTAGAATGCTATTTATTGCCACCAGCTGCACTGCTTAGCTAAGAAAGTTCTTGACACCAGCGATTGCTTTTCAGCACCACTGCTTCCGGCTGCTAACAGGGGATTCTATTTCCAAATGAAGCCACCCCTCTCAAGCTCTTCCTTCTGCTACACAGATACCTCCTGTCATTGTGATGCTGGAGAATCGATGGGGGATGGGCCTGCACCCACTCATGCTCTGTGATCTCCCAGGCTGTAAATCTCCCATGGCTTTGAGATTTCTCGCCTAATAGCACTGGCCTGAGAGCTGTCAGATGCATTTGGGGAATCTACCCAACAGTAATGGATTTTTCAAAATTAAGATGTGAATTCAGCTTGTGATGGAAGGGTGTTTCAGAGTCATTGGCGTGTGTTCCAGAAGAGAAGCATGGCGCATATCACAGTAGACACCGGTCTCTATTTTATTACATTTTACAGGAGGGAAAACTAGACCAAGGTAATTACTCTTCTTCTGTTAAAGACTATTATTACACTTGCATGAACAGTTAACCCTGCTGTTATTTTCTCTGCTGCCTGTGCCGATGGCATCCAGATCACCCAAGCAGGAAAGGTATAGAAATGGGGGTTTCAGCTCATTTCCAACATCACCGTAAGTCCACTTTGAAAGGTAATTTGCCAGACCACAACTGTGTGTGCCAACACACCAGCACATTCCATTATTTGCTGACGGGATCTGTGTCCATGTCTTCTGCACGCCAGTTTGAGCTCTGGCTCCTTTTTTAATGCCTCCACACATAATTGGGCTCCCAGAGCCCACAGAGCTCACAGCGACAGACAGTGACAGGGGGAGACCTCCCTCTGTTAACATGGAAACTGAATTTCCTCGCTCTCCTCTAGAAGGGAAATTCCCTCTAGGTCAAGGTTAAGGCTTTCTGCAGTGCGGGGAGGGCGAGCTCACGCAGAAGATACCTTAACCTGTGATCTTAGAGGGTTCTCTTGAAGTGGTGTCAGGCCCTCAAGCCTTCATAAGCAGCAAATTTCTCCCCTTGACTAAACAAGAGGACAAGCAGAAAATTGATCTCTAGACATTACCTCTGAGATACAGGCTGAAAATTAGAACTTCGGGACACTCTTTGCCCCTACCCAGAGCTCAAGCAAAGACAGGCTCTGAGTGTTCTTCATTTCAGGCTTGGAAATGCAGCTGTTCAACCTGAGGTCCCCTTTTGAAATTAAGTCATTGCTCCCCTCTTTGGATTTTGCTTCTAACTCAACAGGGGATTGGGTTAAAACAATACAGTCGTGTGGCCATTATTTATAATAACTTTCACCTGGGGGTCACCGACCACTCACCAGCCAAATATTATTATCTGCATCATGACAGGGCAGAAACCAGAGCACAGAATTGTCACGCCGGCTTTCCCTGGTGCCATCCACTGGCTCAGAGGTGCTGACAAGGATGCCTGACACCCAACTTGGTTTTTTTATTTGTTGTTTTATTCTGGTTCCTCTTGGGCCAGTCTCCAATATCAGATTGAGTAGAAAGAGCAGGAAGGATAACATGGATTCAAAGCATCACATCGAAGAATGAAAATGTTGAACCAAAAAGAGACAGTGTTGGTGAGTGTGCGTATTTCTTTTCTTTTCTTTCTTTTTTTTTTTTATGGACTGATTGATTGATCGATTGATTGGCTGCGTTGGGTCTTCATTGCTGCGCACGGGCTTTCTGTAGTTGTGGTGAGCAGGGGCTACTCTTTGTTGCGGTGCACGGGCTTCTCATTGCTGTGGCTTCTCTTGTTGTGGAGCAGAGAATCTAGGCGTGTGGGCTTCAGTAGTTGTGGCACATGGGCTCAATAGTTGTAGCTTGCAGGCTCTCGAGCATAGGCTCAATAGTTGTGGCACACAAGCTTAGTTGCTCCGTGGCATGTGGAATCTTCCCGGAACAGGACTCAAACCCATGTCCCATACACTGGCAAGCAGATTCTTAACCACTGTGCCACCAGGGAAGCCCTGGGTGTATTTCCATATTGACAGCTCAGGCCTGGGCTGTCAGACTTCAGAGACTTTGACCATTGAGAAAAGAAAGGACAGGAGAGATGGGATTTTGGTGGAATCAATTTTTTTCTAAAAAGTACATAATTAAAAGCAAAAGGAATGCATCTTAGGTCTTTTGGTAAAATGTCTCAAGTATACGTGCTCTTTAATGAGGCCGAACATGGACAATGTATTTTATTTATTTATTTATTTATTTATTTATTTATTTATTTATGTGGCACACGGGCTTAGTTGCTCCGCGGCATGTGGGATCTTCCTGGAGCTGGGATCGAACCCGTGACCTCTGCATTGGCAGGCGGATTCTTAACCACTGCGCCACCTAGGAAGCCCGACAATGTATTTTAAACAATTAAAGAATGAGGATCAAATTAAAAAAAAGAAAGTTACCAGAGAAAGACAAATGACACTGACACTAGAAACCGAACCTCAGAACGTAAATTGAGTACATGGCTTGAGGAAGTCAGAAGAAATGTGGCTACAGTCTTCTTGCAAGATAATTTTTTATCTGAAATGTCATGAAGCGGCATCTGAGCCATTCCTTTAATATTCACTGTTGATGTTAGCAACATACATTTTGGACAAAAGAATATGGAAATAAAAAATGTTCAAAAAAAGGGAAGCTTGAGCCTGTTTCCCTCCGTCAGTGGCTGTATTTTGAATGCATTCTATAATATCCATTCAACAACTATTTATTATATGCCTACTAAGGGCCGGGTACTATATTCTAAGTGCTATAGACGTTTAAATTCTGAATTCCTAGGACATTATCCTCAACTGTAATTGTGATATACAATAAATTTTGTGGAGCCTATCATACCAATTATAGGAAGGTCTGCCCTCTCTCACTTCATGTTGTAAGATGCTTTTGGGAGGGTCTACACTTTATATAACTTTTTCTAAACTTCTTCAAGCTATTATAGTCTTTCTATTATTCATATAAAATTTTCTCACTTTAAAATTTCTAAATGAGTTTGATTTGGCTATTATAGAAATTAAATAACTTGGAATTACCTAATAGTTATTAGTTCTCCCATCTTTATCAAAGGAAGGATAGTTATTAAATTAATAACTAAATCCAATTTTCACATCAGGAAAAGAAATACTTGTGAATCAATCAATCAATTGATACTCCAGTGTCAGAAATTCTCCATTTGTTAGATCAGATCAGCAGAGTGAACCTCACTAGATGGCACTAATAATTATCATTCATCCCAAATGAACCCAGTAGAATTAAGTGACTGGACAAGCTGTAAGAAAGTGAAATTAGCAATTTCAGCAATTACACTGAATGAAATAATACAGCACAAAGTCAACTTAATGCACGTGGTGTCCAGAGCCAGGCTGTCTGTCTCAGTGGCAGTTTTGGCTTTGCCACTCGCTAACCATGTGACCTGGGGCAAGTTGGAGGCTTTCTCAATGCCTCATCTGTGAAGTGGGTATAATGTTAATAGTTTACCTACCACTTAGAATTGTCCTGAGGAATAAATTGTTTTATCTATGCTAAGCACCCAATAAATAAATGGTAGCTATATTTATTATAATGTCAAAAACCATTATTTTAAATGAATACACATAGAAGAAATTGCAGTCATCTTTCGCATGCTAGGGGCATAAAACATAACATATCTCTGCACCATCACTTCATACAGTAACTTGGCTTTTCTGGGTAGATTAATCTCTTTTCTCTAAATGTTAGCCTCTTGTTTCATTTCACCGCTCACTAAGACCAAATACCTGCTTTCTCCCCCACTTAAAGAGCTCCTAAAATCCCTCTTTCCCCACAGAACATTGCCTGACTTGTAGGGGTAAGATGATAAATCTCTTTCCCCTTCAGTTTCGACAAGCTACTTACACAACACAAACACACAGCACACCAAAGCTTGTAAGTCAATGTTTACATTACATCCTAGTGAATGTTTTTTTGCAGTGAGCACAGTTTAAAATGTAGGCTTCTTGCCAGGGTAGGAGCTTTGTCTATTTAATTCCTAGGCTCATACCTGACCATAGTTGGGGGTGGCAGTAGTGCTTCTAGAATATTTTGTGCTGCCTATCACACAAAAATGAGGATTGGGGAGAAGAAGACCAGAGAGGTGTTTCATCCTTTATATCTCAAGAAGTGAGTCTGACCCCAACCATCAGGCAGGCCCTAGGAGAAAGAGGACAGCCGTGTGAGGGATGGCTCCTTCAGCCGCCAAGCCACGGCACCTTTAAAGGGGCCACCATCTGGGTTAAAAGGACATCAAGTGTCATAAAGGGGAGAAGAGGTTGTGGCAGATACACCTCACAATTGTGTGTGTGAAAAAAGCTTTCACTTGATCCCAGCCCTAAATTATATAAATGCTAGCACCCAGGTTGAGCACTGTGCCTTACCGTACTCCAGGACAGTTTTGAGTCTTCCCACCAGAACTGAATAACCTGTATTGGTGTCTGATGTAGAAAGTTAAAAGGACTATTTCATTTTTTTATTTTTATTTTTTTGGCAGCACCGCTCAGCGTGTGGGACCCTAGTTCCCCAAACTGGGACTGAACCCGGAACCCCTGCAGTGGAAATGCAGAGTCCTAACCACTGGACTGCCAGGGAATTCCCAAGACGGATTATTTTTTTAATTTTATTTTTATTGAAGTATAGTTGATTTACAATGTTGTGTTAATTTCTGCTGTACTTCAGCAAAGTAACTCAGTTATACACGTATATACATTCTTTTTTATATTCTTTTCCATTATAGTTTATCCCAGGATACTGAGTATAGTTCCCTGTGCTATACAGTGGGACCTTGTTGCTTACCCGTTCTCTATGTAATGGTTTGCACCTACTAATCCCAGACTCCCAGGCCATCCCTCCCTCACTCCCTCTCCCCCTTGGCAACCACAAGTCTGTTCTGTCTGTGAGTCTGTTTCTGTTTCGTAGATAGGTTCATTTGTGCCATATTTTAGATTCCACATATAAAGTGATATCATATGGTATTTGTCTTTCCCTTTCTGACTTACCTCACTTAGTATGATAATCTCTAGTTTCATCCATGTTGCTACAAATGGCATTATTTCATTCTCTTTTTATAGCTGAGTAATATTCCATTGTGTGTGTGTGTGTGTGTGTGTGTGTGTGTGTAATCTGTAGATGCACATTTAGGTTGTTTCTATGTCTTGGCTATTGTGAATAGTGCTGCTGCAAACATAGGGGTGCATGTATCTTTTTGAATTATGGTTTCGTCTGCATATATGCCCAGGAGTGGGATTGCTGGATCATGTGGTAATTCTATAAAAAGACTATTTGAAACCTCAGAACCATATAGAATCCACCTTAAGGAAATTACACAGAAGTAACATCATGTAAGATGATGATTTTCAAGTTTGGCTACACATTGAAATCACCAAAATACCAAATACAGCCTGGAGATTTGGTCTGGGACCTGGCCTGGGCATCAGGATTCAGAGCTCCCTTCATAGTTCTGAAGTATAACGGAGAAACACTGGTCTATACAGTAAACAGCCTGAGCACCAGTCAACAAGGGCAGTAGGTAGAGGTGTGCACTGTGCCCCAGGCTTCCTATGACTTGGCTCTAGAGGTGAATTGACAGTGCAATAAAACACTGACTCCTGGCACTGACCCCTCAAGTCTATCTACATATATTTATAGAGCGTGTATCATGTGCAGAGTTCTAAGTCAGTTCTTCAAAAGGGATCAGATTATAGTCTTCTTAAAGAATCGAAGCCCTCCCTTGAAAGCACCTTCCTACTCTCTCCTATAACTTGCTGCCCTAATTCTTTTCCTCAAGAGGAGGCTAACTAATTATTACTACGGCAATTTTTCTCATTCCTAAGAATGTTAATTAAAAATAAAGCAGCCTTCTACATCTGTGATGCTATTTCTGCTTTTCAAATAAGTTCTTCTCTATCATTTTTCTAGATTCCACATATAAGTGATATTATATATTTGTTTTTCTCTTTCTGACTTACCACAGAGAACAAACTTATGGTTACCAAGTGGGATGGGGGGGGCGGGGATAAATTGGGAGATGGCAATTGACATATATATGCTACTATGTATAAAATAGGTAAATGAGAACCTACTGTATAGCACAGGGAACTCTGCTCAGTGCTCTATGGTGACCTAAATGGGAAGGAAATCTAAAAAATAGTGGATATATGTATATGTATAGTTGATTCACTTTGCTGTACAGCAAGAAATTAACACAACATTGTAAAGCAACACTACTCCAATAAAAAATAATTTTTTTAAAAAGCAGCCTTTACAGGCTAGGACTACTTATTTGAAATTGTTAGAAATACTGGAGAGGATGGAGATATAAAAATGCATTTTTCCATGCTTCATGACCAAGTGAAATTGCAAAGTCGACAAAGTCAACAAGTTAAAAAAGCATCTCAAGGGACTGACTATACACACTCACCCATCTGGTTTTCTAGGAGCTGGAGTCTTACCGAAAAAGAAGGGATAATGGATAGAAAGAAAGAAAATTGAAGTGTAACAAGGACAGTGGTAGAGAAAGCAAGAAACTAAAAGAAAGATGGAGTGGAGGATGGAGGGGGTGAAAGCGAAGAGAAAAATGGATCACTTCATTGCACAGGAAGTCCTCATTTCCTGGGTTCATTGGGCCAGCACAAGGCATCTCCTGGTAAATGGAACCATAGTTTGATAGTACATAATTCAAAAAAGTTTGCTTAGAACTATTTTTCAAATGAAAATAAAAATTATGAAAGCAAATGTTTTATTTTGTAAGTAACAAAATATATTTTATAATTCCATTCAGCTACTTAGAATCAAGAGGAGTGAATCAAATATTAATTTTTTGTTGCAATTTTCCCAATAAAATTGTAAGAGAGCATACTACACCCATCGTTTCACATTTCACTTCAGTAGCACAATACTGTCACTTAGAAAACAGTTTAAGTGTTTTTTTCACTTGATTTTCCCAAAGGTCCCACTAAAGCCTTTGATATCCACATTCTGTTTAGTATCCCCCTCCTCCTCAGTTTCTCTTCTCTCGTTGTTAACTGGACTCTATCAGATCCCTATATGTTCAATCATGGCTGAAAATGTGATTTATGCAGTTCACCAATATTACTTCCATTGATTTCATAAAATTCTGCGTGTTTTGAAAGATATAATTTTTCTTTGCAATTGATTTGTATTGTATCATATAATTGGCTTTTAGTAATATTTGATAGGGAGAGATAGTGACCAGGATGTTGACACGATGGGCCAATATACATGTTCCACTGACCCAGGAAAGATTGTTGGCTGGGGATTAATTTATGTGATTAGTTCAGAAATAGATATTCCTAGGTAACAACCACTTTACCCTAAACTGCCTGATAACTTCAGAACTTGGACACAAATAATCAGATAACGAAGTCCTCATGCATGAAAGCCAGGTTTCAGGATGAATCAGTATTTTGCTTTCTTACTTTTCCTCCCATCCCAAGGAAGTTTACTGGCTACCTTGGGTGTCAAGAATCTCAAGTCAAATAAGAAATGGCTTCTGTTATATTCTCCCATAGCTGAATTTTGGAGTAATTAGACATGTCATTTAATAAGAAATTATCTAATAGATTTCCCCAAAATTAATTTCTAAAGGGGCACCATTCCAAGAGCTGAAAACCTATGCTCTTGCTTGAGTGTATTTTACAGAAGTTATTAATAACCAGAGTCATAAATAGCTGGGTATAAAAGTAATTGCTGGCACCTACATGATTAAATGACTTGAAATCCACCTCTGAGATGGTTCTTCATACTCAGTAGAAGTTATCTTACATGACTTAAGAGCAGTACAATAAAGGGTCATAAACACTGTGGAAACTAGCGTTTATGACTACCGGAAGACATTCAAGAGAAGCCTGCTGTTTACATCAATACGTGTTCCTATTAAGAGGAATACAATATTTGCTTCAATAAAAGCGTGTTCCCTACATGTAGTTTTCTATAATACTTAATTGGAGCAGTCTTCTTAGGAAAAGGACAGAGAGAGAGAAAATGCATCTCAATGCCTTCCCCTCAACTGAACCCTCTCAATATTTTAACTCTGAAGTCCACATAGTTAAATGTATACCTATGAATGAGGAGGGTAAACAGTATTCTGAGTCTGTTGCTTCAAAGCCTGATATTGAGTCTCAAAAGCTAAAGAAATATCAAGTAACTTCAAATCAATTAACAATATAGAAAATGACCTAAAATAAATCAAAAAATCTCAGAGTAAATGGCAGATATCAGGCAGGATTTGCAAAAAGAATCTTACCTGCTCAAAGCACCTCTGCTTAAAAAATGAAACAAAACAAACAGGCAAACTACATCAATAAACTTACAATTCAGAAAGCAGAGAAAAAATATATCAAAAATTTAATAGACAAAGTATTGATTATCAAAGTATTGCCTTAATAAAAGGAATAATAAACACTGAAGAAAACATGAGAAAGAGGAGAAAATTTCTGGCAACTTTGTTTACCTATCTCTTCAGGTAGCAATCAAGCATAAAAAAGTCTTTTAAGCCAGAAGATTGCAATATTCCTTTCCATCATGGAATCCTGAATCAAGTTTCTAGCCTCAAGAACCAGAAATAAGTGGCAATATGGTCAATTTGTGTAATCAGCCAATGCAGAGACCAGTCAACGCTGAAGGAAAATCATCCTGGGAAGCTTATTATGCCTAATTTAAAATAATAAGCCAAATGAACCATCGGACTGAGGAACAGAAAGCACTATTTTTTGCTGCCCGTCTAAAGGGAACTGCTCTTATTGTGCTAAGCCATTTGTCAGAAAAAGACAGAAAGAGCTCTCTAGTATTATTAGCACATTAACCAGACTTTTTATAGTTGGACACAAGGCGGGATTGGCCAGAGTAAAATTCAAGAATTCTGTTAGAAAAAGTGGTTAGTCACTAACCAGATTGACTCGAGATACTGTATAATGATTGCATCGAATCTATCCAGATGCCCTGAGGACCTGAATAGTATCCAAACTTCATTTTCTGAAGCATTTTATGTCATCAAGTGGAAATAAAGCCACATTATTTTTATTTTAAATCCAATATTATAAGCACTCTGTAAAAGGCTTATTATTTAGTAATCTTCCTGATAAATCTTCAGAGAAAACATTGCTTAAATAAAATGAGCACAGAATAGTAAGATTAGACACATCAAAAATTTATGCTAATACAAATGTTGGCCAAGATCAACCTGTTTCAATGGTTCTTAAACATTTACACCTTAGAAGAATCATCTGGAAGGCTTCTTAAAAATACAGATTCTCTTGCCCAGTCACTGAAGATTCTGACTCAGTAGTTCTGTGATGAGACCTAGAAACCTGTAACTAACCACCTTCTCTAGTAATCCTGGTGCATGTCAGATTTTGAGAGCAACACTCCTATGTATATGGTAGTGACAGTAGTAATCTTTATGCAGTTTTTCATACTAAAAGTGTTCAAAATTTTCCATGGAAAATATAATATATATTTTATTGACGTGATGATAAAAAATGGAAAAAATAACGCGATCAAAGAGATATATGACCTCCAAAAAGGTAACTTCATGGAAAAACACTAAACAAGAATTGAATAAATAGGATACACGCCACATTGCTAACTGGAGAGACGTAATATCATAAAAACCTCCTGCAAAATTGCCAGAGCCATGAGAACATGCTTGAGATTCACATGGAGCAGAGCGAGTCCAGGAGACTTACAAACATGTGGGGCGGAAAACAAAAGCTTATTGTTGAATGCTACTGAGATTTTGTTAGTTACAAAGTAATAGCTAATAAATACCCCTCCACATTAAAAAAAATTACGTGTTTTTAAATACATAGCTGAGTTCACAAGTAAGGGAAATTCAAGGGGCCACAAATGAGAAGGAAATAAAACTCAAGTGGTAGCTGTGAGTTGTACACTTAACCTTGATGCTCTTCCCTGTAAATATGTTATATTTCAATTTAAAAATATATCAAAGGTCACAAATTTGAAAATTAAAGAAATTGAACTAGATATTTAAAATTTACTTAGATAGGAAAACAAATTCAAAGTTCTACCCAATAAAGACATAATTGCATTCCTTCCCCAAATAGAAAAAAAGTATCCTAATTTATTTTATTTTATAAGTCTAATATCACTTTAGTACCAAAAGTAGATAAGGAGAGTATGATAAGGCAAATTTATGTCTGTCTCACTGGTTAACATAGGTGGAAAAATCTAAATAAAATTGTGGCATACTAAATGCTGAGGAGAAAAGGAACAATATGAACTACTTTAGTTTGTCCCAAAAATGCAAGTATGATTTAACATTTGAAAATCTATTAATGTATTTCACTAAACTAACAGAATAGAGTTTCAGAAATTTGCATAGAAGTTCTCTTCCATCTTTGGGTAAATACCAATCTGTTCATATTTATAAGATCTGAATTCTCAAGTCTAGGTAAATAATAACCGAAGAATACCAGAAAGCTATACACTGAACAATTCCCAGAACTCTCAAAGGATTAGGTGACAATTGAATTCTAAACGGTCAGAAGGGAGAGACCTTTTTGAACACCCAGAACATTCATTAGAGACTCCAAAGGGATCGTTTCTTAGCAGTAGGGTTAAATTAACCCTAAAGTACGGGACACTCTAGAGCTACCCTAACAAAACTTAAAAGCAAAACTCAAGAGGGTCAAGCTAGTCTACAAATAACAACTACTTGCCAAAATAAACTCATCATTCTTTAAAGAAAAACAACAAAGTCCAGATGTTCAACTGTATAACATTTACAATGTCTAGCATCCAATAATCAAAGAAGAAAACTAGATATACAAAGAAGTAGAAAAATATATAACAAAACAAGTAGGTCATGAATCCAGTAAAAACAATCCAGATGTGACAGAGAAGAAGGATTAGCAAAATGACTTAAAAACAACTATTCTATATATGTTCAAGGATTTAAAAGAAAACATGAACATAATAAGAGGACAAAATATTTTTTAATTAGTAGAATTAGAGCTAAAAAATGAAATAAAATGAAAAATTCACTTCATGAACTTAATAACAGATTACATACTCCAGAAGAAAACATCATTAAACTTGAAAGAAAGGATAGGCATTATTCAAACTAAATCACAGAGGAAAATATGGTGAAAATTAAACAGAGCTTCAATAACCTATCGTACAATTTAAAGGTCTAACATTTGGGTGATTAAAGATCTTGAAAAGGAGAAAGTGGAGAAGCGGAAGAAATACTTGCCTGGAAATGTCCCAATTTTGATGAAAGCGGTAAATTCAGAGATCCAAAAATGCTCAATAAACCCAGGGCAAAATAAACACATAAAAGATTATACCAAGGCATGTTATGATGTTGAACTGAGGTCTGTTTCACATGATTGTTTACATGTTCCTGCTCTGGACTTAAAATTAGAGCCAGATGTCCACAAAAGTCTTGTACAGAAATGTTCATAGAAACTTTATTTTTATTAGCTCTAAACTGAAAACATTCAAATTTCCATCAACAGTTAACTGGATAAACAAATTGTGGTATATCTATACAATGAATACTACTCAGCAATAAAAAGAAACAAGCTACCCATACAACCAATAACATGGATAAGTCTCAAAAACATATTGTTAAGCAAAGATGCCAGAAATGAAAGACTGCATACTGTATGATTCCATTTATATGAAAATCGAGAAGAAATGTAAGTGTTACCTAATATATCAATTCACTGAATAAGTGTATGGATGGTAATATTCTGAAATAGTCCGCTTTTTCCTTTTGTCTTTCTCACTTCATAATCTCCTCCATGGTTGGCCCAAGGACACTTCTGGCATGGAGGAAAGGAGCAAGTTAGATGGTTGTACAAGAGAATTAGGGTTATTACAAAAGGACCCCAAATGTTCAGATTCTGACGTTTCAAATGTAATTTTGTATCATAAAATATCATACCAAATATAAATATAACTGTCTTACAGTGGTTTATATACTAACCATTGTCTTGAAGGAAGAATGTCTAAGTTATTCTTTCTTTTTCCTTAATATTTTAGGACCAAGCCTACAGGATATGCTCAAGTTGTTCTCCGAGTTTCTCCTAGAGGGTATTCCTTCAGTCTGTTAGGCTTTCTGGTAGAAGGGAGATAAGACACAGTGAAAGTGGGCAACCTACTCCCTAAGACTCAGAGCATTATGAAAAAATGAGGAAGATGGAGAGGAAAGGGGAGTCAGAAAAGAGAGATACCTCAGTGTTCACTTTCTCTGTGCTCCACGCCCCCAACTTGGAGATGATTCCTTTGGAGGAAGGTATCTTCAGGTATATGCTACAGATAAACTGAGGAAAATACCAAGGGGAGAATGGTCCTGTGCCAACATGGGGTAATAAGTATGAGGGCAGAATGGTGTGGTTGGGCAGCCAGATGGTTTTCTTTGCAGTCCTGAACCTCCCTCAGTTCCAGAGTGACATGAATACAGTGAGCCTTCCTGGGATACATTCTGGAAAAGATGGTGTAACTCTAGAATGAAGGCTGACCACCTGGCCCAGGGGCTGGCTAGATACAGTGCATGGCAGTGCCTAACATGGGTCTGCAAGAGCTGACAGAAGACCAAGCAGGCCAGAAAGCACCACTGGGCCCAAACAAATTGAAGAGACACCAGATTATGTGTTAGACCAACTTAGACTTCAGTCACAAAAGCCAGCATGGTGAGTAGTGGCCTAGAGGGACAAGTGACATTACTCCTAAAGTCAGTGGAATCAAAGGGTTCATCTTCCTCTCTTACCCTAGTTCAAGATTGTCTCTTCCCTAAAACTGAGATGCCATCTTGAAGAGGAAATTGACAGAAGGGTGGTAGACTGAACTTTCTAAGATTCTGAGTATTTTTTCTAGAGATTAAGCGCTATCTAAAGGTGCTTTAAAATTAATGGATTAGATTAAAAAGTAAACCAGAGTATGCTTCAAATTAGTATGAAGAGAGCAAAAACAAGGAAACCATATTTTCTCTGCCCATCTGAATTTTATTCTGTCCCAGCATTAAGATAAATCTGGAAATGATTGTTTGGGAAGAGTAGACACTAAGACTTTGGGAAATCATGCAGCCTTGGTAGAGTAAACAAGAACTTTAATCAAAATTATAATTCCAGAATTAGGAGGTACCCCTTAAATTTTGGAAAAATTCAGTTTTGGGATAAACAAGAGGAAACAGAAATTCTATATGAATCATTACCCTGAGTTATGGTAAAGGCTGCAAATGTAATAGTTTGAAGAGAAATTTGGATAAATTAGCAGGATTCAGTAAAGCCAAAATACATTAACTAAAAAAAAAAAAACTGAGGACTTTGGGAGGCATGCTTTTCAAACAAGCATAATTTATTATTACTGCAGAGATTAATGTCAAGCTGGGTTGACCATTGGTATAATCTAGAGTAGACCCCAAACCACTAACCATAATAGTGGTTCTCATGTTTGGTGAATCAATATATATTATAGTATAATACCATATATCAATAAACACAACATGTAAAAAAGTTCTGAATAGATATATCATTGGTATATCTGTACCAACTTGATAGATAAGGGCCAGTTTGAAACGGTCACTTGGAAAACATAAGTTTGAAACAGTCTTGAAAGAAATAAATCAAGGACTCCCTAGATGGCACAGTGGTTAAGAATCTGCCTGCCAATGCAGGGGACACAGGTTCGAGCCCTGCCCCAGGAAGATACCACATGCCACGGAGCAACTAAGCCCATGTGCCACAACTATTCAGCCCATATGCTGCAACTACTGAAGCCCAGGCGCCTAGACCCCATGCTCCACAACAAGAGAAGCCACCACAATGAGGAGCAGCCCTCGCTTGCCGCAGCTAGAGAAAGCCTGTGTGTAGCAACGAAGACCTAACACAGCCAATAAAATAATAAATACAATAAATATATAAATAAATAAATTTATTAAAAAAAGAAATAAAGCAAATAGATGTACACAGAGAGAAGCAAGATCTGAAAGGCAGATATTTGTGAGATGTGAGTAGGGGAAAAATAGAAGATTCACAAAAATAGTGATGAGAAGAGGCAGTTATTAAAAGTTATTGATTGCAAAATAATAGGAGCAAAACCTAGATATAATGCTACATATAGCACTATATGTGTGTATATGTAAGCAGTCTACATATAGCAATTCATTTCAGTCTCCCCAAAGCCCTTTAAAGTAGCTACTAGTATTATCAGCATCCTCATTTTATGGATAAAGAAACTGAAGCATAGAGAGGTTATAAAACTTGCCCAAGGTCATGCATCAGAGCCAGGATTCCAGTACAGGCTCACCAGCTCCTGAATACATGTTCTTAACTTCTACAGTATTCTACAATTCTGTAAACTAAAAATAATTTGAATTTTTAGGCAAGAAGGAATTCAGGTTTGGGGGCAGTAGGGACTCACAACAAATTCTGACAACTTTATGCCCAAATATGAGAGTAATTTCATTTTTTTCTCTTTTGGGAGAAATAAGCACCCCAGATCTACTTAGACCCCCTAAATTAATAAGGAAGCACTTCCATTTTAGGAATTTATATAACAGATATAGCATGCATGTGCATGAAGACATATGTACAAGCATATTTGTTGCTATGTTAGTGTTTACAAAAGACAGGAAATCAATCTAAATGTTTAGCAATAGAAGACTAGTTACATAAACCACATTTCATCCATGCAGTGATTACCTCCTTCAAAACAAGGGGAGAGATCTATAGGTACTGATTCGTGGGATGATCTCCATCATACATGGTTAACTGTAAAAAGCAAGGAACAAAAGTGAATGGCAGATTTCTTCCAGTTGCCCATCCTGATCCACTCTTCCCTCTTCCCTGCTCTGCTTCTTGTATTGGGAGACCAACCTCTAGGGTTACATCACTAGGTTCCTTGGTCCTCTGGCTGCTGGTTGCATTTGGCCATTGGGGAACCCTAGCATGGGATCAAAGGAAAGAATAGTGAGCTTTGAGTGTTCATTCCCCCACTGCCTTGGGCTAGCCACATCACTGCTCCCCCCTTATCTGATTTATTCCTTCCAAGTTTGGGAAACTGCTCACTTCCCTCCTTTCTTTGAGCTTACAGGATGTAACAGCTCCACTGTTACTGTCTTGGGTTACTGAGCTGTTTCCTTGTGGTTCCCCTATATTATAACCTATATATATTTGGTGAGAATTTCTTTGTAAAGAAACCATCCTCTAATTTTCCAAATTTGAGTGTGCCCTTTGTTTCCTGTTATGACCCAAATATGCTATTATGTTAATAAGAAAAAGAGTGGTGGAGCTAAAGAAATACACATTTACATATGCAGAGAATACATTTAGAATGGTATATTTAAAATGCTAACCATAACTGTCGGGGAGAGAAAATGTCACTGGGGTTGGGAATGGAAGGAAACCTTATCTCCATGGTGTATCATTTCATACTGAACTTCTTACCATGTCAATGTATTAGCCATTAGGAAAAATAAGATGATAAGATGTTAATAATCCAAACTTTACCTCCAAGATGGGAAAAATCAATGAGGAAACTGTCCCATAAAGCCCAAAGTCAAGTTTAGATAATGTACGTAGGTGAAAATGTAGTGCATGTATCACCCATGAAGTTGAATTGTGTGTGAATAGAGATAGGTTTGCCTCAACATTTTGCAGACGTTTAATAGAATCTAACAAAGAGTGATACACATTAACATGTATTCTCTACTTTTGATTTATTTGCCATAAGTTATGGAGGTTTTTGTTTAGGTTTAAATTACAGATGCAATTCAGAGGCTAGTCACAGTCTTCCTTTGGACTAAAGGTAGCAATTATTCAAGTTTACCTTTGGCTTCATGAAGTGAAAACTCACTAGTGACAGTGAGTGTAGGTCACTTTGGGCCACAGGAAAAAAGCCTCACTGTCAGGACTTGAACTTTCTGTCACATCTTGAATCAACAGTTTTATAAACCGTGAAGGCAAAAGAATCAAGTTGTCTCTTTTTTTCTTTTTCTTCTTTCTTTTTTTTTTTGGCAACAAGTTAGCAAAGGCATATGCTTCTAACTCAAATGACTTCACTTCAAATTGAAATTAAGAAATGTTTTGAAGCATAGTCATTTGATAATAATTTGCTTCAAAATAAGCAGCATGCTTATTTTTAATGGGACTCACATCCCTTAACATGTGACTCAACAGTGTGGTAAATGAAAAAACAACATTCTCTTGAAAATAGTCCCCAGATATATTCCAGTCTGCAGCTTCAGTGGTTGTGTATCTTTGTTATTTGGGTTCCCACTTTACAGCTGTAAGGTGCAAACCACACTGTTTTCTTCTTCACTGCAGCAAGGACAAAAACAGAGAAAGAGGACCTGGGCTTCTGCCAAGAACCCACCCTCGACTTCAGAGTGTTTCAGCTTTCAAGACGCGATTGTTTTCTCTTGTCTCCTAGAGACCCTAGCTACCTATTACCAGGAAGAATGACCCTTTGACAGCACAACTGCAACCCAGAATCTCCACCAAATTGCAACCTTAGAGAGGCCAATGGCACTGAAAAACTAATTAAGATCAGAAGGTCAGGAAGACAAGTGCATTAGGACATGTGCAATCTCTAAGTTATTTGAAAATTTTCTTGGCTTGCAAAAAAATCATTTTTAAAGTTTCTTTTGACATATTTATTGCCTTTTTGCTTACAGCCTGTGCACTGCCGGTATTCTTATTGTATCAGGGATTCCACCATATGAGAATACTGCCTTTATTCTATTTGCATTCCATTTCATAAAATGTTGAACTAGAAGCAACAGCTTCCTCCTTCCTCAAACAGTCACTATTATTCTCTTATTCAGTTTTTACTATTAGCACAATACCAATTAGATCAGCTGTTTACTAAAAGCATATTCCATAAAACAGCTGAAACTCAAAGGCTTGGTTATTAGCAGTGAAGGCAGATAAATAATAAACTAAAATAAGTGGCTGGCCTGCTATTTAAGCTGCTTGACAACTTGGATTAATCCAGCTTTAAACTTCCTTTTGCCATTATACCTAGTTGATTAATAAAACGGTACTAGATAGAATTTTTTTTAAATCTACATCAACCAGTAATTAATTGCTTAATTTCTTCAAAGTAACTTGAAATTTTCGTAATAAGAATAATTACAGCAACCATTTATCAAGTGTCTGCTACATGTCAGATACTTCACATGTATTATTTCCAAACTTCACCACAACCCATCTGGGCAAAGTGTTAATATACCCATTTTACAGAAAACAAAATACACTGAGAGATTTTAAGTGACCGAGAGGACAACACAATCTCATTTCTTCCAATCTCCTTCAGTGTTTCAGTTTACAGTGTGTCAAATGACTTGTCGGTTCAGTCATGCAGCCATTTTAGCTGATTTATTCACTGACTGAACAAGTGTAATTTGCTCATTGTCTAGGATTTGGGGAGATACAGCTTCACAGCTGCAAAAAACATGTTAAGTGTCAGTGAAATAATGGAGCGTGGATTGGCTCAGATCATCTTAAAGATTCTGCTCACAAGGGCCCCAACATCAAACTGGTTTTAATAAACTGACTCGCATTTCCCAGGGCAAGAAGCTGTGGCTACATTCTGTAAGTTTGTTATGTACTACCAAATCTTGTGTGGGTGTGCAAAAATCAAACTGTCATCCCCAAGGTTAAAGAGGTTCCAAAGAAAGAAGCAACATTGTTGAGTTACTGATCTGGTTCCAAGAGCATCACCGAATGTAAATGGGTGGTCATTCTGCAGCTGTACTTACTGTACCCTTTTTTTGATGCTGAGTAGATAGACCAAAGGGTTGCACTTTGTTGAAAATGATATTCCTTGTCTCCATTCCGTAACAGCAGAAGTTTTCACACAAGTCATAGAACGAGAAGTCTCATGTTACCATTCAGGAATGGCATATCTCTTTAAGCTCTTCCCAATGGCTTTTATGGCAATGAAGAAACCAAGGAGCATATTTTTCTTGCCATCTTACATGCTGTTTTTAGTCTTTATCTGGCAGCATGCCTGGAGTGTGAGGGTTGGTCTCCAGATAGATCTTTAAGTCTTTCTCCTTGCCAATTACCATCACTCAAATACCCTCATTATCAGTGGGTATCTTAAACTCCGGTTACACCTCCTTTTTATTCCACTTCCAGAAGCAGAGCTTCTAAAATAGCTGCTTCTATTAATGATGCCATTTAGCTGACCATTTGTCTGTGCCTAAAGATGAAGTTGGAAAGACAACAGTTTCTGGAAGAAAAGGTAAATAATTTAATGATAAGGTTTTATATACAAAAGTGCATTTTCTCTACCTAATATGACATAAAAATTAATGCTCTACAAAGGAGCCAAGGTTTCTAAAAGTAAAATGATGTGCATGTATCAATATTAGATCCTTTATTTTTCTTACAGGATTTTACACCAAGCCTCACAGATAATTGTGGTATCTTTCATCTTGTGTTTTCCTTCATCCCACTCTAACAAACATCCAGTAAGTTTCTCACTCCTGCAATATTTCCTTTTCTATTTTTTTAAATTTATTCATTCATTTATTTATTTATTTTTGTTTATTGGCTGTGTTGGGTCTTCATTGCTGCACATGGGCTTTCTCTAGTTTCGGGGAGCAGGGGCTACTCTTTATTGTGGCGGGGGCTCCTCATTGCTGTGGCTTCTTTTGTTGCAGAGCACGGGCTCTAGGCGCATGGGTTTCAGTAGTTGTGGCACACGGGCTCAATAGTTATGGCTCACGGGCTCTAGAACGCAGGCTCAGTAATTGTGGCGCACAGGCTTAGTTGCTGCACGGAATGTGAGATCTTCCTGGAGCAGGGCTCAAACCCGTGTCCCCTGCATTGGCAGGCGGATTCGTAACCACTGCGCCACCTAGGAAGTCCCTCCTTTTCTATTTCTTAGTCTTTTTAAGACATAAGCAGAGCATAAAAGACTGAAAGGGAATTTAATAAATGTCATATTTATGTTAAATTGTATGACAATACAGTCAGCCCTCCATATCTGCAGTTTCCACATCTCAAAATTCAACCAACTATAGATGGAAAATACTTGGGAAAAAAATTTTCCAGAAAGTTCAAAAAAGCAAAACTTGAATTTGCTGTGCATGGAAACTATTTACATAGCATTTACATTGTATTAGGTATTATAAATAATCTAGAAATGATTTAAAGTATTGGGTTGGCCAAAAATTTCGTTCTTTTTTTTTTCTGTAAGATGGCTCTAGTAGCTTAGTTGCCTTTAACTTCATTCAAAACAATTTTGTTAGATTGTATTGTGACAGCTGTCATAGCGTGCGTTTAAGAAAACATCAAAATTGGTGACTTTTTGTGTAGCCATTTTAATATTAACATTTTTGGCATATTTTGCTGTATTATTTCAAGAAAGGTAAACACAACTGAAATGCACAAAAAGATTTGTGCAGTGTATGGAGAAGGTGCTGTGACTGATCGAACATGTCAAAAGTGGTTTGTGAAGTTTTGTGTTGGAGAATTCCCACTGGACGATGCTCCCCAGTTGGGTAGACCAGTTGAAGTTGATAGTGATCAAATAGAGACATTAATTAAGAATAATCAACGTTATACCACATGGGAGATAGCTCACATACTCAGAGTATCCAAATCAAGCATTGAAAATCATTTGCACCAGCTCGGCTCTATTCATCGCTTTGATGTTTGGGTTCCACATAAGTTAAGCAAAAAAAATCTTCTTGATCGTATTTCTGTGTGCGATTGTCTACTTAAACATAATGAAAATGTTCCGTTTTTTAAAATAAATTGTGACAGGAGATGAAAGGTGGATACTGTACAATAATGTGGAACAGAAAAGATCATGGGGCAAGCAATCTCTTGGCAGTCTCACATAGCGCTTCCAGAAGCTGGCATTTAAGTTGACTCTCGAACTTGGTCCCATCGTGGCTCAAGACATTCCTAACTTAGATAATAGAATGAGCAAAGCCACAGGAGAGGGAAATAGGAAATTTGTGGCCTGATGTGTTGCCCAGTGGGATTCAAGTATCAGCCTGTGGAGGATTTGGCAAGGTGGAATAATTCAAGATCATAGAAGGTCATCTTGGGCTTTATTCTGTCTGCAAATGGGAAATACTGGAGGCTTTAAGTAATACTATCTCCAATAGAGCTCACTTTATTTGCTCAAACTTTAGTCAACTAATTAATGCTCTGCTGAGATGGTATAAGCCATGTGCCAGCTTTCCATCCAGTCACACACATGTGGGCTGGCTGCAGCTTCACAGTCCCAAATGAGTCACTGTGTTTATCTTGAAACATTGGACTTCTAAAGGTAAATCTGAAAGAGGAGGTGAGCCACCTCACCTGCTTCTAGTCTGGAAAGAGAGTCAGGCTAAGGGGGTGTAAGTGGCTGGCAGCCAGGAAAAGATTACAGAAATAGAGGAAGGAGAGGTCTTCTGGAATGCCCATTCTGGGTTGTTCCCACAATAATTTTCATTGCTCTTTCTTTCTCTTCCTCCTACTTCCTCCCATTTTCCCCCTAAGAGAAGGAAAAGATGATCTGTGTCGACCTGAAAACAAGCTAGCCTTTTTTCTCCATTACTGCCCTAAAGAGATACCGTAGCATACAGAAGCCAATTGCACTTCGCTGGATGGCACGCGTGGCACACATGAGGAGTATACCACAGGAAGTTCATTCTGCATGGTAGGAATTGGCCATGGGCTGTATGAATTGAAGTGACGTGTTATGTATTTAGTGGCATGTGGCATTCCATGGCATGGAGCACTCCCCACATCAATGCCAGAATTTCTGGTGCAGTTAGCTTGAATATTTCCCGTCTACTGCATCCCTGTTTCCAATGCCTGATGCCTGAGATAAGGTCCATCATCACCTCTTACATGAAATACTGCAAGAATGACCCAACTGGTGGTGGTGGTGGTGGTGATGAGCAGGTGGGGGCGGGCAGGAGGAAGAGATAGCTAACTTTTATTGAGAGTAGGGCTCGGGGGGGGGTTGCATTGTTTTTAAATTTTATTTTTAAATAATTTCAAACTTCTGGAAAATTTGCAAAAATAATATACAGATCTCCTGTACACCATTTCCCCAGATTCGCCAGTTGTTACAGTTTTGCAACATTTGCTTTAGCATTTTCTCCCTCTCTTCCTCTCCATATTTTTTTCCCTAAACAATTAAGAGTTGGTTGTATACATATATATGTTACTCTACCCATTTACATTTTGGTGTGTATTTCCTTACATAACTATAGTACAGTTACAAAATTGAGAAAGCTTAACATTGGTACTCTTTTTATCTAATCTAAAGACCACATTCCAATTTCATTTATTGTCCCAATAATGTCTTTTATAGTTTTTTTTTTTTCCAGTACAGAATCCAGTCCAGGACAGTGAATCCCAGTTGTCACATCTCTTCAGTCTCCTTTAATATGGAATAGTTCCTTGGCCTTTCTTTTTGAATAACGCAGGCCAGTTATTTTATAAAATTATCCTCAGTATGGGTTTGTGTGATGTGTCAGATGACTACATTTAGGTTGTGCATTTGTGGCTGGATACCAAGAAGTGAGGTCGTGTCTTTTTCCATGGTATTGTGTTGGCGGCCAATCACCTTTTTTGGGTGATGTTAGTTTTGATCACTTGGTGAAAGTGTTGTCTGTTTTCTCCACTGTATTGCTATTTTCCCTGTTGTAATAAATATTTATAGTGAGATACTTCCATATAATATGAACATCCTGTTCATCATTAACTTTCCTCCACAAAATTTAGCGCTTGATGATTCTTGCCTAAATTAATTTTTTTCTAAAATGGTGTTTTTAAAATTTTCATCATCCCTTCTACATTTATTAATTGACATGCTACCATAAAACAAAGCTTTCTTTCCTTATTTATCTATTTATCATTATAGACTCATAGATTCTTATTTTATTCAGTAGAGTATAATCCATTACTTCCTTATTTATTTTTTTCTTTAAGAACTTTTATTGACATACAATTGATGTACAATAAACTGCATATATCCAAAGTGTACAATTTGACTTTTTTTTCTTATTAGTAATGTACATATGGCTGTCCCAATCTCCCAATTCATCCCACCCCAACCTCCCTCTCTTTCCCCACTTGGTGTCCATATGTTTGTTCTCCACTTCTGTGTCTCTATTTCTCCCTTGCAAACTGGTTGATTTGTACCATTTTTCTATATTCCTCATATATGTGTTAATATACGATATTTGTTTTTCTCTTTCTGACTCACTTCACTCTGTATGACAGTCCATCCATGTCTCTACAAATGTCCCAATTTCGTTCCTTTTCACAGCTGAGTAATATTCCATAGTATATATGTACCACATCTTCTTTATCCATTCATCTGTTGATGGACATTTAGGTTGCTTCCATGTCCTGGCTATTGTAAATAGTGCTGCAGTGAACATTGGGGTGCATGTATCTTTCTGAATTATGGTGTTCTCTGGGTATATGCCCAGTACTGGGATTGCTGGGTCATATGGTAACTCTATTTTTAGTTTTTCAAGGCACCTCCATACTGTTATCCATAGTGGCTGTATCAATTTACATTCCCACCAACAGTGCAAGAGAGTTCCCATCACTTCCTTATTTATTTTTGATGCTCAGATTATCCCAGACTTGACCCGTGGAAGCCCTTCAGGCTGACTCCTATGTCTCTTTTGACAGGTCGCCATCATTTTTTATGAGCACTTCCTCACTTTTATGCAAGACACTCCAGTCTCACTTTGTACCTTTCCTGCTCCTGTAAAGCATCATTATAAATAAATAATTTCCTAAAAAACCTACAAGGTAGGTACTATTAATGTTCCCATTATACAGATGAAGACACTAAGACCCAGGGAGGTTAAATAAATACCCCAGGAACGTAGAGCTATTAAATAGTAAAGCCACTAGTGTTGCTGCTTGTAGTCTTGTCTCTCTCCCCAGTCCCCACCCACACACCCCAAATCTACTCTCCACACGTTAACCGAATGATATACCTCAGAGGGAAACACTGATTCTCTTCACCACACAGGAATGCCTTGACACCTGGCATCTACACACTAAATATTTGTTGAAGTGAATGGAATTAAACTGACAGAAAATAATTGAATAAACCTTATCACCACTTTCGGTTTTGTTTTTGTTTTTGTTTGTGATCTGGCCCAGAGAGCATAAAAAGCATTTTCAACATGCAGTAAGAAGAGAAGAGAGTGAGGGTGATGTCAGCTTGTAGGACAGATGTGAAGCTGCCTCTGAGGATATCCACCCCTGTGGCCAATCTTATCCCGCAAGTAACTTCCACTTCTACATCAGAAACTCCCACTTCTACATCAGAAGCTCCATCAGCACAACCTCTCGTTCCACTCTCCTACGTTCCTCTGGCTCTCAGAAACTCTCTCTTTGTTTCTTCCAAGAAACCATCCAACCCCTGTGTCACTGATTTTACTCCCAGTCTAACACCACCTTGTGTCTCCATTTCCTTCTTTATCCAACTTTGACCCAGTGGCTCAATGATTCAAATACTGCCCAACCTCTTTTCTCAACTTCCTAACTGCTTTTTCCCTGCAAACTCTCAGACTTGGGAGAATCCACACATCTCACGCCTTCAGTGAAATTGCTGAGCGCTTCTGGAGAAAATGACACAATGATACAGATGGCTGGCACCACAAATCTCCCTTGGCGAGGGCCAGCAGTCTTTTGACTTAATCCTGATCCGCTTCCTCTCCCCCTCCCCTCAGTGATTCTAAGCTCTCCCTTTGTGTTCTTCCCCCACCTTCCCCTTTCTCCGAGTGCCTCCAGCAGAACCAGCATCATCTTCAGGGCCCCACACCTCTATTTAATCCATATTACACCAGCCTTTACTTCCTTTCCTCGTGTCTCAATGAAGAGGTGACTTTTAACTTTCACCAAACATATTTTATACTCTGGATCCCAGCTCGTACTAAAACTTCCTTCATTAAATTATATCTTCTTTTTCCTATATCCTTAATCTCTCAATTAGTCTGTATATCTTCTCTTTTGCTGCTTTCTTTGCAGCCATTTAAGGAAACTCACTTCTCTCTTATCTTTAAAAGTAAAACATCCCTTGCTCCTGCATCATTCCTTTATCTATTGTCATATCACTTTTATTTTTGCCATGAATAAGATTCTTGAAATTAGTTTATAATTGCATTGCCTCCACTTTCACACCCCCTTTTCACTCCTCAAACCGACTTCAATTTGCCATCTGCCCATACCACTCCACCGAAACTGCCTTCTCCAAGGTCATCCATGACCTCTTAGTTGCTAAATCCAGTGGACACTTTCCAGGCCTTATCTTATTTAACTGCCCCCTCCCTTTCACCTTGTTTTTTGTTCAAAAAAATTTATTAGACATTTGAGGATACTGTAGTGAACCAAACATACCTCACCTTGTCCTTGTGGAATGGCATGGTCCAGCAGGAGAAACAGACATTCAACAAATAATTACATGATTAATTATTAAGTGTAAGTATGATAATGCTACAAAGACAATTTAAGTGGTATTATGAGAATAGAGAATCTAGCCTAATCTAGAGGGGAAATGGTCGAGAAAAACTTCCCTGTGGAAATGGCATTTAAACTGAGAGCTGCAGAATGAATAGCAGCTAGCCTAGTCAGAGATGGGGGATGGTAGAGGAGAGAAGAGCCTTCCCGACTGAGGGTATGGAAAGTGCAAGAGCCCTAAAGTTGGGCAGGAGGCTAGACTGTTAGAGCAACGTAGAGAAGGACAGTGTGACTGGATCAAAGAGAACGAGGGGATTTCACATGGGGCTGGAGATGGGGGTGGGGGCAGGAGTAAAATCAATCATTCTTCGGAGTTTATCTTAGAATGGGGTATTTCCATTGAAGGAGTTTAAATAGGAATAGGATGAGATCAGATTTAACTCCAAAGCCCCCAGCCATCAAGTGCCAAAAATGGCAGCTTGGACTAGAGTGGTGGCAGTGGAGATAGAGGGAAACAAATGGGTTAAAGATGCATTTGGGGGGTATTATTACAAGTCCTTGGGAACTGATTGGATTGAGGGAGATTGGTAGTAAAGAAAAGAGAAATAACAACGATAAAACATAAATTTCTAGCATAAGCAATTAAGTGGATGGTAACACCCTTTACCAAGACAGTGAACACATGAGAAAGTATTTGCTTGGGGGTGAAAATCAGAAATTTGAGGTGCCTCCAGACATGTCAATGGAAGGTCAGATATATAGGTCTAAAGTTCAAGAGCAAGTCTCGGCTGAGGATATAAGTTGGGGGAAGGAGTCAGCAGCAAATGCAGGATAACTAATGCCGAACGTGGAAGATGTGAGCTTGGTCACGGAGACATGGGAGAGTGAGGACAGAAGCCTTGTCTCTACCTCCTTGCCCACGCCCTCTGCCCTGCAGCCACCTGTTCTCTGTTCTTTCTCTCTCTTTTGTTTCTTTGCACATACTATTCCCTCCAGGCATGTCTTTCTCCTCACCTCTTCCTTAGCTCTTATTTCATCCTCAAGATTCAATTCAGGTGCTGACTCCTCTACAACTTTCTCTTATCTTCCCATTGGTTATGTGTTTGCTTCCCATTGGTGAGATGTTGCTTCTGTCTGGCCTTATAATTCCCTATACATCTCTCTAAGATAACATTCATCACACTGTAACATGATGTTTGTCCTTCCACTCGATTGTAAATTTCTTGAGGACAGAACTCTACTTATTTCTCTTTGAGTCCTAGGGCCTACCACAGGGCCAGGCACATAATAGTTTCTCAATGTACACTTGGAAGAAAGAAAAAAAGTTCTGCTAGAAAGAGTGTCCTATGTAAGTCATGCAATCTCTGACTGTTAGAGCCAGAATGAACTTTGGATAATTTCTACTCCAACCTGTTTTATAGGTACAGAAACTGAGGCCTGATCACATATTTAGAATCTAGTTTCTCTGAAAGGGAACCCTCCTATATGGTTGGTGGGAATGTAAATCAGTGCAGCCACTATGGAGAACAGTATGGAGGTTCCTTAAAAAGTTAAAAATAGAGTTACCTTATGATCCAGCAATCCCACTCCTAGGTATATATCTGGAAAAGGTGAAAATGCTAATTTGAAAAGATACATGCACCCCAATATTCACAGCAGCACTATTTACAATAGCCAAGACATGGAAGCAACCTGTGTCTATCGACAGATGAATGGATAAAGAAGACGTGGTATACACACACATACACACATACACACACACACAATGGAATATTACTTGGCCATAAAAAACAACTACAACATTACCATTTGCAGCAACATGGATGGATCTAGAGATTATTATACTGAGTGGAGTAAGTCAGACAGAGAAAGACAAATACTATATATCACATGTGTAGAATCTAAAAAATAATACAAATGAACTTACTTACAAAATAGAAAACAAATGTATAGTTACCAAAGGGGAAAGAGACTAGGGAGGGATAAAGTAGGAGTACTGGATTAACAGATACACAACTACCACATATGACAGTTAAATAACGAGGATTTGCTGTATAGCATAGGTTACTATATTAAATATCTCGTAATAACCTCTAATGGAAAAGAATCAGAAAAAATATACATGTATAAGTCACTTTGCTGTACCTGAAACTAACACAACATTGTAGATTAACTATACTTTCAATTAAAAAAAGAGAGAGACTAAAAATAAACTTCAACTAATATGGAGAAAAGAAAATCTAGTTTCTCTAGCTCCCAGGCTAGTGGGCTTCCCATCACCAAACAACCCAAGAAACTATTTACTCAATAACCTGCATGTAGAATGTATGCAATGTAGGTCTTTTTTAAAGATGGAATGCTAAAAGATAAGCACACAGGTACAAACAGAAAACTGAAGTGACCTAAGAGATACAGAACGAACTGGGAACCTATACTAATATTGAGTTTAGATACATGATTAATAAAACTAAAAGGTGTCTAATTTCATGAGTTGTTCCCTTCCAAGCTAGGAGGGAGGGTAAGGGGTTGAATTGTCTAATAATAATAATAGAGGCTAATAATGATAATAGTCTAATAACAATAATAATGGAGGGTATTAGTCTAATAATAATAATAGAAGCTACAAGTCTAATAATAATAATAGTAATAACAGAGACTAATAATAAATAATAGATGTTTATCGACTCCTCACCATGAATCGAGTACTAGGATAAATCCCTTCATACACCATCTCATTTGATCCCCTCATCATAGCCCTATGAGAAGTTTAGAAGTGTTAGTTTTTGCCTAAGGTCACATAGTTAATTAGTGGCTAAGCCAGCATTTAGATCCCGGCAGTCTTACTGTAAAGGTTTGCTTTAAACCACGGGGCTCTCCTGCCTTTATTAGTTAAAGCTTCCTATCATCTGCACTTGGGTATCTCTGACTGCCAACTTCTCTTTGCTGACCTCTTTTTAAAAAGTTAAAAGGGGAAGGGTTATTCCTCAAAGTTACCCCTAATTGATAGAGAATAAGTGAAATCAACTATTTTTTCTTCCCCAAACACTTGAGTCTGAAAGAAAAATATTTAAGTGGAAAGAAGATAAAATTTGTTCATTCTTGAGCCAGGCTTCATTACATTTTCTTTTTTATAGAAAAAAGAATATATAACTGTGCCATGTCTTCTATTTGTCCATGTTTCTCTCTATTTTTTGGTGTCAGTGCTATCTCGGATTAGAAACTCTAGATGGCAGTGATCAAGTTAAGGTTTGGGCAGTGTCTGGACAATGGTATATATATTGCACAATACATAACAAACTATTTGTAATTATAATAAGGGTAAGTTCTGGAAGAGGTAAACAAGGGTATAAAATTCATCTTCCATATGTTTATTATTCCATTTATATGAGAAGTCCACTAAATTCACTGAACCATATCAGGCCACATCTGTTTGAAAACCTACCAGCTTTTATGAACATTAAATAAAAATGGTTAGATTTAATGACCATTTATCATATTCATGCAAAAATAATGAAATGGAAACGTAGCAAAAAGGAAGCCACACTGATAAAGAAAGGAATTGTAAATGCTAACAAGTTCCATATTTTATTTTTTATATTTTCAAAAATCAAATATCTGCTATTTATGCTCAAGAACTTTTTTTAATTGGAGGGCATTTTCATTTCTGTGTTGTTTTCTTTTGTGTTTAAGTATTAACTAAGTAGCATGAACTCAGAAAATATGCCGAACATATTTATATATAAACTTTACTCACAGGAGTTCGGTTTTTGAACCTCAAGAGAAACTGCTTGGATGAACAATTTTACCACCAGGAGAAACAATGGACTATAACCCTTAAACAGAATGAAGGTAAAGCTGGGGGTGGGGGGAAGGGAGAGACAGACAAGAAGTGAAAAAAAGTTCCCCTTGCTGTATTTTATAGGTGAAGTAAATTCCACTTGGATTAGACCTTCCAAGTTACTATGACAGAGGGAAAAGAGAGGTGGAGAGGAAACTTTGAGTGACATTTCTGACAGCAAGCTACAGAAATAACAATTTGACAGAAAAGGCCATCATACATATAAGATCATCTCAGGCATGAATAGGACTCCCTTAATGTAGAAACGATGGAGCACGTGTAGGATTCAATTTGGGGTGAACAGAGGAGCCAGGTGGGAAGGTTACCTAGAAGCAGGCTACTTGTGCTGAAGTCAAGGAATTCTCATACCAGTTCAAATATCCCTAGTGAACATTTTTGGAGATTTTGAGGCACTGCTCTCAGTTATTCTTATTTATATCTGTTTCTAGCTTGATTGAGCTGACATGTAACCAGTAAGGTTAGGATTTCTATTAATACAAAGTTTGTTTTTGTGCCAGTACTGAGATCTATTTATCCTTCAGGTAGAGGAGAGACCTCAGTCTTGCCTAATCAATACAGACATCACAGATCAACAACAAATCTTCATAGTGACAAACAGAGCAGTCAGTATCTTATTATTTAACAAGAATTCCATCGTTAGTGTGCTGGGAAGAAAAATATTAGTAGAAAAGAATGCACGTAGTATTATAAATACTGCTTTAATATAAAGGGCAGAAGATGGGAGACACCTTATCATACGAAAAATTGGCCTCAAGTGCTTTGGGAGCTTGTCCAGAAACTAGAGCTAGCTAGTTATATAAGTTGGACTGGTCGGTTGCCATCTTTAGACCTCCAGTTCTTTGTTGGAAAGATAAGAGGGGTTGATCAAATTGTTCCAAAAGCCTACCTTTCAGCTCTGAAATCCATGACAAATAAATATTCTATTTTGAATTTTCATTAGGTTAAGGATTTAACAATCAGCTGAAACAGGATGACTAACCCATAACATGTTCCAAAGAAATAAGAAATGACATGTTGAAGAGCATTTAAATTGAACAAAACAGATTTGTGTGTGTGCCACTATTGATATACAAATGCTGAATGTGTTTTACTGTATCTACCGAGTGTGATTGATAGGAGATGCATCAATTTCAAGGTTTGTGAATTTAAGTAAATTGTTGTCACTGGTATCGCTTCTTTAAAAAAATTATATCCTTACAGAGAACAGACAAATTGAGACAGATATACATAAAGCATCAATTTAACACAAATATCCACTTACAATTGTGAAAAAATGTGTATGTATATATGTATGTGTGTGTGTATATATATGGATGTAGTTGGGAATTTTTCAGAAAATTTGAGGAGCATTTTTTAAATTGCTTATGCTTTTTAGAATGCTTAGCATTTCTGTTTTGAAAACAACTTGTCTTCCTTTTCAAAATGTATGTGCTAAGCTGGCTCTGACATCAGAATGAACTATTTTCACAGAGTTGGGTCAGCCCCCACTCAACAATTCTTTTACAGAAAAGAAGCCAGTGGTGAAACGAGAGTTGAGCTAAGTCTCAAGTCCTCAGCTCCTTTTCCAAAGCACTATAAAAGCCTCCAATGTATAGAACCAACAGGAGGAGGAGAGGAGGATACCGTTTGTCTTTTACTGAATTATTCAGTCCTTGTCATCACCCTTTCCCTTTCCACCTTGACCCTTTCTTCCTCCACCTTGCATTTAAATTTTCTCACATTGGGACTAAAACATGAGAAAGTGTTGTGCAGAAAAAGAGAAAACAAGCAAAGAGGTAGAAAAGTTGTTTTTTTTTTAACTCTCTCTTCCACTGCTGTTTTCTTTTCCCCTCTCATGTCTATCTGTATCTAACTTAGAGTGTATTTATTTAAATCCTCTTTCTATCCAGGCTATTTTAGGTTTCCAATATTTTTTCACTGAATAAAGATAGCTTTAAATGTTTTAAATGTATGGCACAAATATTTTACAGATAAATTTGACTTACAAAATAGATGAATATCAAGTGGGAAAAGCACATAGATTTTCTTCACAAAACGTATAGGTGTCTGCTTTGACCTTAAAAGATATTTTTAAAATTTATAATGAAGGCCACTAGAAGTAAGTTCATATTTGGAAAGATTAGCCAAAAAAAAAAAAAAAAAGGAATGGATTTGATGGGAGCCCACTGTGTGTCTAATTTAGAAGTTTCCATTTATGTCATGTCAGATTTGGGGAGACTGAACCCTCACTGAATGCATTGGTTTGACTGTCTTCCAAGCTTGATACCCAGGGTTCATGACTGCAGTTCCTGGCACAGTCATAAATATTCATACCTCTACTAATAATTTGCAAGCCAAATTCATTTGGCTTTTTTCACCCCATCAATCTTATAATTAATAAGGGTGGTGCTCTTATTTCACTTTCCTCCAAAAGAAAAGATAAATAAAATGAAGAGTCTTCCTGTAAATTTAAATAGGAGTGCCTCTCGCTGATTAAAAGCTGATGTTATCATATAACAGTGGAAGGAGAGGCTTCAGCTACTTCTCTCATTGGTGGCTGGAGGGGGCAATGGGAGGGGATGGGGAGTGGCAGATGAGAGCCAAGGAAACATTTCCAGATGTGGCGGCATGAGCCTTGATCTGAAGAGCTTCGCTATCTGTTAAATAAATGCATAGGAGAACTTTGCGATAGTATGCTGAAAATGAGTTGTAAGGTATATATTTACAAATTGCACTCATCTATTGTTTAGATAGATGAACGTTAAATATAGCATGCTAATATCCAGAGACTTCGATTCTAAACACTCTGCAGGTTCTGCCTGAGGTTTAGAAATTTAGAAATATTTTAGAAAGTTGTTAAAATTTAGTTATCATAGTGTCTTTAAAGTAACTGCCTTTAAATTAGCCTGATAGCTGTGTTTCTAAATCTAATTGTAAAGACTTGGTCTCCACAGAAACATTAAAGGAGGCATACATCACAAAATGACTTTACAAATAAATCATGGTACACAGGACATGGTGTAAAATGTCCGCTCCCACTGGATTTTCGAAGGTCATTTATAGCAAAGCAGGAAAATCAAATTGAACATAATTTAGAAATAAAATTTTGATAATTGAGCTAAGTAACCTGAACTTGTCAATCACCTATGACCTTATTCTATTTACACTTTCACGTGAACATTCAAAAGTCCTAAGGCTGATGGATATGCATCAAGTAGAAAGAACTGCCCTGGCTCTGGGGTGGTGATGGTGGGGGAGGGGGGGGTGTAACATCACCCCTCGTGCAGATTATTTATTCTATATTAGAATTAAGAGACCTGGATAAATGAGCGCGCAGAAAAAGCCTAACTTTGTAGTCAGGCATTTGCTTCTACCTCTCCTTAAGGGGAACTTACTTCAAAGGTGCAATACTGTGTTATTTTTGTGTCCTGGTTAGTTTATCTTAGGAGCTTGCATTTCCTTGTTGAGACACTTCTCCCCTTTTATTTATGTGAAGGTGATGTAAAGGGACATGAGGCCCTCTTAATGTTCTTTATTCTTAAAGCTTATATTTAAGTGTCTTGTGCCATAAAAGCATGTCAGGACAGTCCTTTAAAAATGTCTAAGCACAGGTCACACCTTAAGTTTTACACCTTAATTCTATGTGAATACAATCACGTGTTTCATGTACTGCAGATTTTTTTTTTTTTTTTTTTGCCTTTTTCTACTGACATTTAAAATTGGGGCGTAAATGAGAGAAAAGCAAACCTAAGTCTTTAATGAGGCTTCCTTATGTTTCCCCAGACCTAATCTGTCAGTTGCTTCGGGGGAGACACTGGACTACAAGAGCCCACAGACTCTGGACAAGTGACACAGGCTGGGAGTCCAAGACAGCTTTGTGAGGAGTTCTCAGTGTGTTTGGGTGTTGTGAGTCTTACTCTGGCCAGGTTTCTTCCTGGGGAGTCTGGGGGTAATGGGCTCTCTGCCAAGCCCTTCTCAACCTTGTTTGGCTGAGGGGGAATCTTGGAAAACTCACTGTTGGATGATAGAGTCTCTCTCCTCTCTTCTCCCAGTGACTGTCCCAAAGCACAGTTAGACCCACTAAAGCCTGTGGGGACCTTCTGGGTCTTTGCTGTAGCTCTCCTAGGTCATCAAAACAACACAACACAGCCGTTTTCCTACAGGGGAGCTGTTGAAGAATGACAGAGAGATCTGGGGATGACACAGGGACTTCATCCATGAGGACTGAGGGTGGGGTTGGGGGCTCTGACAGTCACCCTTTCTCTGGTTCCAAATCTGCTCCTGGAGCTAGAGGCGGGCCTTCCATCCGGGTACCACTCGAAAGTCACCCCTCGGCCTTGATGCCTCCATCCCAGCACAGGCTGCTGGAGTGGGCTGGTGCTGGAGCCGGCTGGGACTGAGCACTGCCTAGCAACCTTCTCTATCTTTTTAAAGGGTGCTGAAGGCTGAGCACTTAAGAAGTCGGGGCACCTGCTCTTCTGGTCCCAGACTCTCTCACTCACCTGTGTGGGACCCTTGGCAGTCACGCCTCAGCAGCTAGGAGGTGCCCACCCTGCTCTGCTTCGCCAAGTCCTGGGAGCAGTTGGGACCTGAGGGCTGGATCTCTTCCTAATAACTCCCTTCCCAGCAGCCAAGGGAGAGTCTGAGGAAAGAGGAAGGTGAAAAACACCCCTCATCACCCAGCCCCCAGGCTATGGGTGGGTGTCCTCCACGAGGCCCGGAGCAGTGCAGAGCCTCGTTCCCCAGGACACTCCAAGCTCTTTAGGGTCACCAACTGTGCTCTTTCTCAGCCAGAGGGACCTGAGGGGTCTTGCAAATGTTTTTGTTTTGATGTTTTTTCCTCTCCCTTTTTTGAAGACCGCCTGTGGAGGCGAGAGAATAGGATAGGATTGGGTCAGAGAAGAGGAGATAGTAATTCCCGAGCTTTGTGGCTGCTTCTGTGCATGTGTGCCTAGGTCACATGTGTGTGTAACAGAGAGAAGGAGGGAGAAGAGTGAGAGACGGAGAGGGAAAGAGGGTGGGGGGAAGGGAGAAGGGGGATGGGAAGGTGAGAGAGGGAAAGAGAAAGTGACAAGGCTAAAGATCTGTAGACCAAGGGAGTGTGTGGAGATGCACCAGACCCAGCTCCTAACCTGGCATCAACTCACAGGCTGGAAGAGACACCTATAGCTAGGGGTTCATTTACCCCTTTTTGTTCGTCTGTCTCAAGAACTTTGTTCCCCAGGATGCGAAAAGAGAGGCTAGTGGAAAAGCGGGGCTGGAGTCGTGGTGCACAGGGGTTCAGCCAGGAGCTCCACTGTGCCTGGCCCCGCTGCCCAGGGCTCACCCTGCTGGCCTGCAAGGCCTGCCCCGCCTTCAAATCCTTCATCCAGGCGAGTACACCAGCCTTTTCTGCCACTGATTCAGCTTGTTTGCCGTAAAAATGGAAATTATGAGTTACATTGATTATTTTTATTTTTTGAAGTCATGCTTGCCTGAGATTGTGTTTACCGGGCAAAGTGGAGAGCTAAGAAGAGTTTGAATAATTTCAAATTAAAACTACCATGAATAACAATTTGTTAGAGCGATGATGAGGCTCCTTTTGGGCACTGACCTGGATTGGCTCTGTATTTGGATAGAAATAATCCTGCCAACATATTACTGTGTGTGTGTACACGGCATCACCAATATCTTAAACTTCCCAATACTATTGGATTTCAAAAACTGAATGGTTGACACAGACCAAGAGCCTACTTCAGTGTGAGTGTGTTTTGGAGAAATACTTTGGACCTAATAGAGCTGCCGGAAATACACAAAGGTACACGAAATAGAGAAGGAGAAAAGGACATTCACATTAACTCTCAGAGAGATGAGGAGAAAGGGGAAGAGAGAGCTACAAGAGAAAAGAAGGAGAAATGGAGAGGGGAGGAGGGAGGGGAAGATAGAGGAGGGGGAGGAAGACTGGGGGCGGGGTGGATAAAGACAGAGACAGAGATTTTCACACGTGCAGACCAAGGGCTGTGAAGCCCTCCACCCGACCCCCAAACCCAAGAACGTCTCACAAAACAGGTTCGGCTCGTATTTCAGGCGGTCTTCTTGCCCTGCGTCCGTGCTCCCCGGGGCCCTAATTCACTCCTGCCCTCTCCACACAATGACATTCGAACCTGGGGAAATAATTGCATTAGAGCAGATTACTTATAACCGATAGTTATCCGTCTTTTTCTGTTCGACAGAAGTCTATTAAACTCAGCACAGCCATTACCAGCTGAGCTCTAGAGCGCGCCTTCATTAAGAAAATTAAAATCATACTTTTGAATCTAAGCAAAGCCTGCTTAGGTCTCCAGAGCCCGCGTCAAACCCCCGACGTTTCCGTAAACCCGATTTTCCCGCGAATCCATCTCTGCTTTTTGGATACCGTAGGTCAGGGTGAAAAGATTGAGTGTGATGACAATTACCCGAAGATAGGGATGTCTGAGCCCCAGAAGTACCATCTTTCTTCCCATCCCCTGCCCCTTCCCCACACCATCTTTCCTCCTTGGATCTTTGCTCAGGCGCTTTCCAGTTAACGGCACCACACCTGTGCAGGTGTGGCCCAGGACTGGGGAGCTGGTGGGGTGGAAGAGGCGGGGGTGGGAGACAGGGGAAGGTGTGGTATCGTGGGCCCTGAAGCCGCCTGGGTGAACATCCGCAGCTGACGTCTGCGGCCAGAAGCCCGCTGCAAGCACACGTGTCTGTCTCTCTGTCTGTCTGTCTCTCTCACACACACACCCTAGCGCACAAGGGGGACACTGTCCCCCTCCATTGCATTTCACACTTGCTCCGGGACCAAAGTGGCCTAAGAGCCTTTTGTCCACCGGGGCACGGGAGCCTGGCCCCGGACAGGGAACCTCCTTCCCTTTGGCCGGGTCTTCGGCCTCTGGGGGCCTGGTTGGGTTTCCTCCTTGGTTTAACAGGAGCCTCGGCTCTCGGTACCCTTTAAAGATTGGGGGCGCAATCGGCCCAGCTCCTCGCCAGTGCTGCGTCCCAGAGAGGGGAGGAGGGAACAGGTGGGGAGCGCGGCGGGGGCGGGGGATGGGGGCGACACTCCCTCCCCTCCCGGTGGCTTCAGGGTAACGGCTCCCAGTGTTCCAGCAGAGGTGGGATGTCCAACTCCACTTTCAACTGGAAACATCACCCGGCAGGAGAGCTGTGTGCTCGGTTCGAAGGGGACGCGTTTGCATTGATTTTCTGTGGCATCTGGAAATTTTCAGGGTTTGAAGAATAATTTTTAGCATGGTTTATTTTTTTGTTAGCCACCGCCCTTCGTTTCGGCATTTTGCTTCGTAAAATGTTAATTACTCTATTTCTCTGAGAAGTCTGCCCAACTCAGGGCTCTAAAGGAAAACACAACGGCTTTGGCATTTCCCCCCCTCCCCCCGGGGTGTCCTTTCCTAGGGCTCTAAGAGCAGAAATGCAGCGCTTCCATTTTTGTCAGAATGCCCCGTAATAGAGTTCTCACCCCTCTTTATGTCTAATGAGGGCTTTGAGGTTTATTAGGGGAAAATAGCACACACCCCCTCAGCACTCAAATACAGGATTAGGTGGAGCTTGCTTGAAAGTGTGTAATATTGTTGTTCCTTGGCAAGTGTCTAATTCTCTTTCCCATAACTTCTATTTGACACAAAATCTTACAAAATTCAAGTGATGAAAGTCAGCGAATATATGTGGACAAGCGAACATCCTTTTATATCGCCACAGCTTTCAACCTGCTAAACTGGTGGATATTAAAAACATTTTTTTTTCCAGGGAAAAAGAAAATAAAACAAGTGCACCTTCACTGTTAGTGTTTTCTTCTCATCAAATGTAGACACATCATTAGATTTATTTTTCCTTTGTAGCAAACGATGAGGAAATCAGAAATGAACAGCAGCCTTTTAACAGCAGCAAGACTTTTGAGATGGTTTTCTTTGCTTCTGTTTTCCCTTCTTTGCCCTTCAAGCAAAACAAAAAACAAAGATAAAAAGGAACAAACACCATTCCTACTGGAGAGTTTATTTTGTTGCCACAATAAAGGGGTGGAGACAGTTAATAGCTATTTGAGATGATAATGCTTAGTGATCCCATTCATTTAATCATAATCTTCAAGTGGTTTAAGATTAATGGCAGGAGGTGTTTTGGGGCTCTTCCTAAGGACCTTTGTATTAATTTACTTAGAACATTGACCAGACTGTCATTGTCTCCAAATTTCATTAAGTAGAACTGAGACAAATACAATGAGATTTTCATATTTTCTTCCTTTGTGAGACTATCTACTGCAATTATTTTTATTTGGATTCAGCTGCAATGGGGGTCACTTGCTTTTTTTTTTCTATTTAGATAGATGATAGATAGATGATAGATAAAATGTGTTACATATCCACATACATATTTGAATGAACCAATACTGTTTACAGATAACTTCCCTTTCACTTCTGAGCTTAATGAAGACCTTTCAAAAAGTCAACTCCAGTGGCAGCAGGCAGGTTCTGCTTAACCCAGACCAGGATTTATGTTTAAAGTAAGTTTGAACGCACTGAACTTCTTCAAAACAGACAAAATAATAATAATGAGAACAACTGGGAGTATAAGTATTTAACTTTACCTCAGTTGTCACAATAGCCCCAGCAATTCTTCAGACACAACCGGACGGAGGCATCACTCCACTGGCATCACACGAGGCTGCCTCCGCCTTGCCCTAGGAGCGCTCGTCCCCTGAAGTCCCCGGGTCCCCGTCCCGGAGCGTCCCCAAGGAGGAGGGCTGGAGAAGGCGGGGCGCGGGGGGCGGGGGGGGGGGGCTGGGGTTCTAGGGAGAATGGAGGCAACAGAAAGTATTTTTAAACTCTTAAGGTCCCGATCCTCTGGCAAGAAATGAACATCAAGAGACCCACCTTTCCCCCGCCGTCCTCCCTGCCCGCTGTTCCTTCCGGGGCGCCTCATTTCTCAGAGCTGTTTTCACAGAATCCCACAGTCCAGGACCTTCAAAAAGCAACCCCCCCAAACTCCCTACACACTGGAGTCGTTCCGCACTGCAGATTTACGCTCTTTCTGTGGGGTCTGGCTGTGGGCAGAAGACTTTCCGCGCCAGAGCTGCTCGGCCAGCGCCCTTCGCGGGAGAGGAGGCTGGTGGCGGTGGCGGGTCGGCCTGCCCGAGGTTGTCCCGGCTCCCGCTACCTGCGCGCCCTCGCCTTACTGTGGTTGGAATCCCGGGAAGATGCACTGGGACGCCAAGGAAGCGCCTCTCTGCACCGAAAAGGTTGAAAAATAACCCCAACACTCTCACAGAGTACCAGTCCCACACCTTGCACTGGCGTGAAGCACCCGGGGAAGATCAAGTGTCAAAGACAGTGGCGGTTTATTTTGGTGCATTTCAGCTCCCCTTTCCGTTTCCAGCAAAATTGAGAACACGGACGGAGAAAGAACAGGGACCTTCGGCGGGGCAAAGACCTGTGTGTGTGTGTGTGTGTGTGTGTGTGTGTGTGTGTGTGTGTGTGTGTGTGTGTGTGTGTGTGTGTGTAGGTAGGCAGGTACGGTAACAACTTTCAAGCACATTCTCTTTTTAAAAACAAAAACAAAACACGGACAGGGGCCGATATTTCTTTGCAGCGCAGGAAAGGGTCATTCAAGACAAGGAACTCTGAATTTCGAAGCGATTCCTCGGGACTTTACTGAAATCGTGAGAGTTCCCCGGGACTTTAATTTTGCAAGGCTGTAAAATGTTCTGCATTGGCCTCTTTCCCCATCAGATATCCATTTTTAAAAAACTTCTACAGCATCTATTAAAAACATTTCCTTGGTCTAGAAATCTACAGCTCGGAAGAAACAAACAAGCCAAGCAAAACCCCAGAGAATAAAGAGAGTTACTAAAAGAAAATGTGTCCCTTTCTCAGTCATTTGATAGTTTATTCCCCGGAGGCCAAGTGAAGGTGGGGGTTCGTATATTATTTTAGTTTTCGTATATTATTTTTATCATTTATTCACTTAAATGTTCAGCCTTGAGACACTATTCCCCCACCGCGCGGGGTTCTTTTGTGGAACCGAGGTGAGGGCGGTGGAACGACTCAGTCGAACGGGGCGGAGTGGGGTGCGGGGGGCGCAGAAAAGCACGACTTGCTTCGCGGGGAGCTGACCCGCAGCCGTCTAGTCCGCTGGCCAGCAGGGGGCGCTCTTATGTTATCTCTGGACCAGACAGCCGAGCCGCTCGGAGCTGCAAGACAGGCTTTGCAGTTTTACGCAGCTGCAAAAAGAAGGGGAGGGGGGGAGTGTAGCTCCTAAACCCTCAGCAGCTTTTCCACTTGGGTTATTTACCCTCTGTTCGGCAAGATACCTACGTCTCACTTTACCTACCCCACCCCGCTTATAGTGCATCCCCCTCCCCATCAACCTCTTTTCGTCTGCATCTATGAAGCACATATATAATCTCTCTTCCTAGCCTTGAAATATACATTAATGCAACTTATTAAATGCGACGACGAATAGTCAACATTTTTTTCGCCTGTTAGTTCCGCTGATCCCAGCAGGATTTATTTGCAGATCTCACATCCCGGAGCCATAATGCGTGATTTTTTCCCCTTAAATACAATTGGTCAAATGTTGACAACCTTTAAGCCAATCTAACACTCAAGATTAGTGATGGGAAACTAATGAGAATATATCAGATCGCCCGGCCTGAGGGCTGCCAATTAAATCTTTGCTGATTGAAAAATAAAAGCGGACTTGGGGTGTGAGCCCAGCTCAACTTCAACTATTAATTTAACATGTTGCCGGGGTCCGTGCCTTCTCTCCTCTAAACTGCTTCCCGTAATAGACCTTCCTCCTCTCTCATCCCTCAACCTAAAAGCCAAATGTTATTTCTCCGAATATTTCAAGAGGTCCAAATCAGGATGATCATTTCTTACACGGTAAATATTAGGCCTTTAAGCAATATGATTTAACTAATTAGAAAATTTACATCATTAAGTCTCAGGGAGAGAAAAAAAAAGAAACAAATCTGTCAGTCATTTTAAAGGAGACAGGCACTATTGAAGTGTGAAGAAATCGGCTCTAATTCAAAAAGGCAATCGGGCAGAAAAAGCCCTCAACATTACCCTGCTAGTTATTAATCAGAAAGGGCTCTCTCTCCTCCCCACTCCCCCTCCTCTCTTACCACTGAGTTTAAGTTCGTTTTTTTGCCAGTGGCCCATGTTATATTAATATTGAGGTTTTGTCTGTTAAAGGATTGAAATCTGAAAATGTTTCAGTATGAAGAAACCCCCAAAGGAAAAAATATTCACAGAGTCACCTTTCTTCCAGACAAGTAAACCTGTTGTGATAAACAATCCTCGCCCCCTCTTTATTTTTTTTTTCATTCTTTCAGTTTTTTTCTTCCCATTAAGTTCCTATTTTGAAACCTGCTTGGTGAGAACTAGATAAAGTCTTTGTGTTCTGCTCCCCTCCCCCTCCTTTCTTGCACCCCTCCTTCCGCCAAAGTGAGAAACTTAGACTGAAAGCAGAAAAGTACAAATACATTAACAAAGCCCCACTCACTTGATAAAAAGGCCACGGTCTAGGCTTACATGTCAGGAATCTAAGGGAAGGGGAATCAATCTGGTGGGTCTCCGGGACAAAAGATGATGAACTAGAATTTCCCCCCACCTATGTATAATAATTGCTAGACTATGTGATTAAAGGGGAAAAGAAAGGCAGGCAGGTGAGAATTATTTTCAAGTGCATGGTGGTGGTGTGTGGCTTTTTTCTCTATCCCCCCCCCCCCCCATTCTCCATTCAGGCTTAAAACAGCAGCCTCATTATAGCTAGGTGCCCCTTCCCACCATACTCTTACTTAAGCCCTTGGTGGCACCACACACATAGCCCTTTCCCTGGTCTTCTCATTCCCAGCAAATTAACTGAAGAGGGAACTGCAGAGGAACTTTGTGAGCCATTTCACTTGGAAATTCAGGCCCTTCCTGGCATCTCTGAGGACTTGTTCTTAGACATTGGGTTAAGAAAAAAAATTAATAGCAAGCCTTAGGTATTCAATTTCCCTTAATTATTATTTCTTTGTAAATTACAAAGAGGTCCCAAAGGCTCATTTTTCTGCTTTGCTCTATTCTTCTTTTATTAGGTCCCATTCTAGCCTCTTTTTCTTATCCTCCTCTCGGCCTTACAGTCTGAAAGTTTCACAACCTTGCTTTTCCCACCAAGTCCCTGGGCCTGGAAATCTCAAGTCTTTGGGCTTCTGCCGGCCTGGAGCAGCTCTCCAGTGTTAGTTCAATGCCATTCTTCACCTTACCAGGTTTCAGCTTTGCAGGAGAGAGCAGTAGCAGACCTGAGCTATTAACACACCACAGTTAATTCTCTGCGGGAACTTTTACTAGGTGGGACGTGTGGAAGGAGAAAACATCTGTAAACAGTGAGCACTCTTGAGGGTGGGAAGTGAGTTCTGACATAAGAGGCCAGAACACATATAAAATAGAACAGAATTTGTGAAAGAATCTGGAGTTAAATTTTGGTGAAATAGGGAAAGGAAAGAGAAGGGGGGAGGGGGCATTGGGAAGAGTCTAGAATGCTCCCCAAATTTAGCTTTCTTTCTAACCATCACGGGGCAGATGGGAGTCGAAAGTGCTCCTCTTTGAGAGAGATTAGAGTAAAATGAACACTTCTGTCACTTTCAGGAGGTGGGACACAGAGAGGTGAAAATATACAAGACAATGGCTTCTGGCACTGGAGGGCTCCCCTGGCGGTCTCCCCACTCTTTGCCCCGTCCCTCTCGGAACCCTCCTTACCTTTGTTGCTTGGATTTGATCTGACACACTGGATGTTCCTGGGCCAGGTTCTTTGAGAGGAAAAAGACCACGAGAATCAACCGGTCTCCTCCTGTATCTACTCCGAAGCCAAGAAGCATTATAATAAAATTTACAGCGCCTTTAACAACTCGAAAGTAAAGCATTAAAATTCTCTTTAATTGAGAAAATATTGATTTTTAAGTCTAGAAAAAGCGAAATCGTAATTTAGCTGCAAACTTTCAGGCGAGAATATAGCGTATTATGTCGCCGTATTATGGATCCACCCTTTACACCCATGCAACATCACATCTTTAATTGCGCTACTTTATGAAGTGATAAAGACAAAAGATAACCCGACTTAGGCAAACGCTTAAGAAAAAAAAAAAAAAGAGGACCTCGAGTAATTTCCTTTTTCAGTTATTTATAAAAGAATCGTCTCCCCTTTTTTTTTTTTTTGAAGCAGAAAAAAAAAATGCCCAAAGGGGAAGAAAGAAATAAAAAGAACGGAAAACCACAGACCAGTCTAAAAGCAACTCACATTAGCAAATCCGTTGATATTCTTTACCAATGGAAGAATGAAGCCAACACATTTAGAGACAAATGCATTCACGGACAAAATTGCATCCTCCTTTAAACGAAACAAACCTGGGTCTTTTTTCTTACTTTACTCCCGCGTCCTGTTTTGGGGAAGGGGGGTGGGGGTGGGGGGGGCAGAATCCATTGGTGGATAGGGAAGGGAAAGAAAATCAGGCTTTCTATGTTATTTCTGTATCGGTTTTTGGTATTATAGAGGAGTAAAGAAGTTTTTGTGTGGTGGTTTTTCATTGATCAGTCACTCTGAGCTAATGTAATTATCCTCATCAATAGGAGGCTGCAGAGAGAATCATTATGTGGGTGACATTGATAAATGATCGCCCAGGAACGGCCCTCTCGCGGGCAACCCCCACATCTGACCCTCCCACACACACAATGTAGTCATAGAAACACCTAGAGAACCTCGGGCACCGCCGCGGAAGGGGCAAGAGAGGGAAGAAAAGCCTCGGGCCGCGGGGGCGGGGGCGAAGGGGGGCGGCCAGTCCCAGATCCAAACCAGTTCTAGCGACAAAAACAGCCAACGGCGGCGGGACGGAGGAGGGCGTCGCGGGAGGGAGAACCCCCCTTCCCAGCAGCAAGCCCTCGCACAGTTGCTCACAACAAAGTGAAAATCCGGCCTCCAGACGACCCATCCCTCCACACCTTTACCACGTGTGACCTCACTGCCGACAACATCTGATGTCTGCCGAGACGCACGTTCAGATCGGTTTCTCCAAAGGCGTTAAATAATTAGGTTACAAACCTGTAGGCATCTCATTCTCACGGGGGTCCCTCCCCCCGCCCCCGTTCAAAAAACTCCAAACAACAAACAAACCAAACCCACAGACCCCTCTGAACAAAGACAGCAGCTGGGCGACCCCCCTCACTGCGTTCTCCCCAGTTATTGACTGGGTGACCCCCTCCTTTCTCTTCACCTCCTAACCCAGTGCTTCTGATTATGAGATAATGGATTTTGCGATTGTTCCTGTCAGGGAGGGGAAAAAAACCCCCACCGAACCCCACGTTTTCATCTTTTGATTGTTTTATTTAAGCCAATGGGAAAGTATTGAGAGCAGTAATGGATTCCTAATCATCCATAAATCGATGTCGGGGGTGGGGAGGGGTGGTGGAGAGGTATGAGGAGTAAGGGCGGGGGGGATGCTGTTTATTTATTTTATTTCTAAAGCTTCAGCTAAAGTAGCTTTGACACTGTTGGGGCTGGAGGGGAGGAGCTGTTGGGCCCTGCTGGATCATCCATCATCGCTGTCACCCAGAGTCTGCCCCGAGGAGCCGTAGACGCAGTCTCCCTTCTGTCTCTACACCGAAACTATTAATATTAAAGCCTCCCTTCAAACACTGCCCCGACGGTCTCCATTCTCATCACCATCTGACCGGCCTCCCCCCTTCAGGCCCGCCTTTCCCCTGCGCCGCAGCTTCCGCCCAGCCCGGCCCCGACGGAGGGAGCCCCGCCACCGCGCAAGACGCCCTTAGTGGGTTACGGGGACTGTTGGGTGCCCCCTCCGCCTCACCCCCCGTCAGTGTGAAGCACGTCGGTCTGTCTGTGCCACACACACACACACACACGCGCGCACACACGCAAAGGGAAGGCCAGGTGAGGGCCGGGGCAGCCTGCGCGGAGGGGGCCGAGTCCGCACGCCGCCTGCCCCCGCCCAGCCCCGCCCCTCCCCGGCTCCCGCACGCACGTCCGCTCCGGCCCGGCTCGGCGGGCGGGAGGGGGGGGCGGTGGCTGCGAGGCCGGCGCATGCAGACGCCCAGACACCGGCCCTCCTAACACAGGGGCAGCTTGCAGCCGAGGTCCAGGCTCCTTATCAAATTGCTGGCCTGCAGGACTCATGGGGAACTTGTGGAAGATCCCTGTCCAGTCCCTTTGAAGGAAGGGCCGTCCTCTGACAGCTGCTAGAGATATTAGCCACATTTCCCTTCCCAAATCCGCTCAGGGTTAACAGGCGGGGACGGGAGGGGGCGAGGAGGCCAGGAGGATCCTCATGGACTCTTCTCTGCAAACCTAACCGGGGTGAGCTGGGGCGAGTGCGGGCGCTGACCGGGGCGGGGGGAAGGGATGGGGTGGGGTGGGCGGGGGTGGGGGGGGAGGCACAGACTTCCCTGATCTTTTCTGTCATTTTCCTTCAAAATGTGGCTTCTTGCTCAATTCCCAACCCTTAACAGATGGCGACTGCAGTTCTCTCAGAATTTCTTAAAGAAAGGGAAACCTTTGGAATTTATTTCTGCTTTTGCTTTTCCATATAAATAAAAAAGTGTTTTTATATTACTCTTGTTTTGGAGAACATAAGCAATTTTATTCAGACTACAGTATTTCCTTTAACACTATATGGTTGTCAAAACACCATTCCCAGTTTCTTTGCTTTTGACAGCTGAGTCTTTCTTAAATATACCCAAATCGGAACTCTTTACACTAAATAGTAAACCCGAGATAGGAGCAAGTGCCTTCTGAGGTGGTATAAAAAAGCATTATAAAAATTGGACAACTCTACCACCTCTCTGTCTCAGCGTGGGGGGGGAGGGGAGGAAGCAAGGAAATGCAAACAAATAATATTCATCTCCAAATATTTAAGAGGGTTAAGGGTAACGTGATAGGCTGTGAAGCTGTTAAAGAAATAAAACCTGAGATGATTTTATTCATTAAAACCAAGGATAGAGAGTTCTGGGATCTAAACTGCGATGAAATAGCTTAATAATAATTTCATTAAACACTTTCTAAACATGAGCCAACTACCAAGTAAACCTCTCAGCATTTCCTCTACTGAGAGGAAAGGAAGAAAAACTTTGCCAAAAATTATTCTCAGCTGATGTGAGAGTTAATTTATATATGAAGAACTTGTCAAAATTTACCTACAAGCATTTGAAGTAAAAATATACAAATAGTTAAATTTTTAAAGAGACTCCATGTGAAGTTGGATGACAAAAATGAGAGGGAAGTGTTCTCTATTCCAAGTGGCACAGAATTTCTCCATTAACAGTTAGCTTGTATCAGAAGTGTTTCTATGTTTAAACAGCAGAAATTAATTAAACTAATACATGGATTTATAAAAATTCTACCTAAAAATGATATAAAACAATAGAAGTTTATTTCCTTGTTCCTTTGTCTAAACTTCTATTAATGTCTGTCTGTCTGCTTTGCAATGGGAAGATGGAAGAACCAAAAAAAAGATACAAACTTGGATTTCTGAGATAGTGAATGATTTCCCAACAAGGCTGACCACACAACTAAGCTAAAGTTTATGATAGTATCCCTTCTGAACATAGGATTCAAAGTTTGGGTGTTACAAAATTCCAGGGTAGTATATTTATTTGAAAGATTGAGGGGGCATGCAAATACCTCACAGCTTTTTTCACTTTGCGGACTTTAGCAGGCATTTTTTTGTGCAGTATCATCAAGCTAATGACAGAGATGCTCAGGAATGTTGCATAAAATTTTGAAAAGGGCCTTACATTGCCTGTTTTGTTGTTTTAGGAAACGAGTAAGTTTAGTGAGCAAATCATCACACTAGCGTGTCTGCACGTGGAGATGCCTGAAATAAAAAGACATCATACTATAATTTATATTAAATATTGATGATTACGTAATCTTTGCAACTGAGGATCTCAAACTCCATAGAAGTTGTTTACTCATCTATGAACATCTATATGTAAATTTTAATTTACATATTCAACAGTATTTTAGTAACTAAGAGAGAAAAACACAGGCAGATGAATTATCTTTGAGCACAGACGTTAGTTATTTCTTATGATGTAAAATTAACCCCGAAAAAGCCCTTTATTCTGGCAGAGGATGAACATGAAAAGCTTTATCTGAAAGGCATTTTTTTTAAAAAACATCATGCATCTAAAGAGGAGATTGGACACGTTGGTAATCTTTCAACCTGGCTCATAATACACACACACACACACACACACACACACACACAGAATTTCATACCTTTAGAAGTTTTCTGCTGGTAGAATTTATAGGCCAAATATATACTGAAAGTCTACAGATGGTTACCTTAAAAGACTGTTGGTAAATTAAGTTTCACATATACTCGATTTCTGGGGGCAAAGCCATCACCTACTTTCAATCCCAGATATATAGGAGGTACTGTGCAAGCTTGCCTTAAAACTATTAAAAACTCAAAAGCCTAACAAAAAATCAAAAATGAAATATTTATTACCGCATTTTGTGACTTAACACCTTTTTTTTAACATAACGTCACAGTCCTCATACAAGTATTTTAATGTAAATTTGACAAAGCTTAAAGGTAACAGCATTTTCTTCTAGTGAGGAACACGTGCTGAGAAAAGAAGAATTCATGGACATACAATACCAATTCCACAGCAGATCTGATACTAGCAAAAACATTCTTTTTTTTTTTCAATTGAGGTAAACACATAGAATATCTAACATGAAACAATTAATAGACCGAACTCTGTACGAAGTTTGTTACAGTATTCTCTTGCTCCTTTTTATCCCCCAAGCTTTGAGTTTCCGGAGAAAGTCCTAGTTGTGGTGCTATGACCATTAATAACTTTTTGTGTGTGTTGAGGAAAGCTGCCCAACTTAAGATTGTTTTGTCCACAGCCAAGGCTTCGAACTCCTGGAAGAAGCTCCTGCTCTGTCTTTAAATCTTCATTGGCAAGCTCTTTGAAGAAGAGTCCCCCAAAATAATAATAAGAATTGGCTTATGAAGCACAAACTATAAAGATCTGTTTGAAACTAAAGGACACATTTATGGAGGAACAAAGGCCGGGCATGAAAACACATTCTTGAAGCTGGAGTCCGAGGGATGAGGTTCAGCCAAACGTTCACCGTGGTCTCCAGCGTGGTTCTTTTCTCATTGGCCCAACAGGTTTAAAATATACCACAGTCTCTCCTGGATAGTGAATTCACTGATGAACCAAAACAGTCATTCTTTTGGGAACAACACACATAGTGTGGAAAACAAGGATATATTTTTTTTTTTCTCTTCTAAAACTATTTGAGGCAACATAACGGAGTGATCAACAGAAATGTACAAGTTTAACTTAGTTCCTATGTTTATACTACAGTAGTTATAACTCTCGGAGTCTTTTTCCAGAGGATCTTTACATGGACAGAATTGTCTCAGTGAGCCCATGATTTCACATTTGTGTTCTTGTCTCATTGGTCCTCTGTTGCTTGATGAAAAATGACAAAAAGTAAAAAATGATCACAGCTGTCTGGAATTTCATATTGAGTGTCAACATCTGGTCAAAGTTCAGAAAGTCTTAAAATAGTTTTTGCGTGTGTTTCCTTTTCCCTTGAGTTCCCTTATACTATTGGGCATGAATGTCCATAACCTGTCCGCCAACACTGGGATCTACAGAATTTAACATGGTGGGACTCTGTGCTGACACAGTCATTCCAGGGTGGGGAGGGGGTCCTCCGTGCATCGTCATGGCTGGGTGGTGGGGATGGCTTGGCAAATATGAATGCATTGGGGGTCCATGTCTCAATTGAGTAGGGTGTGGGGTCATCTGGGGAGGAGTGTAACTTGGCTGTGCCATACTCATTCCCATAGGACCACCCTGAGAAACGTACTCCCCTGGCATGCTCTGCAAACCTGGAAAAAGAGAGGCAAGAAGAAAGCAGGTCAAATTCCTAAACATTTTTATACGTTACCCATCAAAGATGAAAAGAAAAAAAAAAAAAAAAACAACAGACACTGCAAATCTTATATCTAAATTTAGCTGCAGATTCTTGCCAATGTTTGCAGACATTCAAATTGTAGTTTGCATTTAATTTCATCGCACAGCAGTATAATGCAACACAACAGAACTAAATA